>NC_142933.1:112145544-112153044 GCF_046866305.1 Octopus bimaculoides | reverse complement strand
ACATATATATGCATATACTCATATATTGTTTGTATACATATATATATATATATATATATATATATATATATATATATATATATATATATATATATACGTCTATGTATGTATAAATATATACGTATATATATATCCACAGATACATATGTAAATGTATGTGTATCCGTGTGTGTGTGTGTGTGTGTGTGTATCCGTGTGTTTGTGTGTTTGTCTGTGTGTGTGTTTGTGTGTGTGTGTGTGTGTGTGTGTGTGTGTGTGTGTGTGTGTGCGCGCGTGTATGCTTGTGAACGGCTAAAATATCCGTGTAGCAGTGTTTGTTTCTTTTGGCAGCCGAGTTCAACTGCTCTAATATTCAAATCTTTTCGCCATTTCTCTACGAATGGCTTTATTGTTTAGATTCCCTATTTCACTCTCAGGCCTTTAGATAGTTTAAAAGGCAAAAACTCGAAGTATATATTCATGCATTTTACTTTCCATATTCACACAGCAGGCACACGTAAACACATACACATACATACACACACACACACACACACACACACACACACACACACACACACACACACACACACACCAATCATACATAAGAGCAACATGTGATGTCTGTGGATTGGTACAGATAACCAAAGAAATAAGTCGTTTAGAAACGTGTCTTATAAACATATTTCCATGAACTCATGGTCTATATATATATATATATATATATATATATATATATATATATATATATATATATATATATATATATATATATATATATATATATACACATATATATATATATATATATATATATATATATATATATATATATATATATATATATATATATATATATATATATATATATATGATAATATTTATATTGTGCATATATATGTATATATATATATATATATATATATATATATATATATATATATATATATATACTACTGGTCTTCCATAAACCACCTTACCCGGACTTGTGCCTCGAAGGGTAACTTTCTAGTTGCAATTCCATATCCATGCATGACCGAAGGGGGTTCTTTACCGCTTTATGCTCAGTTATAATAAAAACAATTTTACATTAATCTAAAGGGTTACTCCATATTCAAGCGACAAATTCATTATTCTTTAATACCATACCTATGCATTTATGTATATATTTTGAACGTCAACTCGTGACCGAGTAAGACCACTTCCTGAGCTCAATAAATCCGTGCAACTGTTCTGAGAATCCAAGCGGTTTCTGTGCATGCATTTGTTTTTGAGTGAATGGAGTGTTGCACAGCACTGACTTCGCTTTACTGCGCAAACAAAAGTGGCACAATAGAGGAGCAGACAACAAGAAATCAACTGCACATTTTTTATATGAGTTTCACTTTTAGAATGAAATTCTAACGAGAACTTGGAGGTCTTCACTTCCTGTGGTTCACGTGATAGTTAACCCGTAGCTGGAACCCTAACAGATGCTGCTACTCCGACCCACTACAGGATGCAGTTTAAAGTGATACCCAAGATCATGTATGTATGTGTGTGTATATAAATATATACATAGGCGCAGGAGTGGCTGTGCGGTACGTAGCTAGCTTAGCAACCACATGGTTCCGGGTTCAGTCCCACTGCTTGGCACATTGGGTAAGTATCTTCTAGTATAGCCTCGGGCCGACCAAAGCCTTGTGAGTGGATTTGGTAGACGGAAACTGAAAGAAGCCCGTCGTATATAAGTGTGTGTGTACACACACACACACACACACATATATATATACGACCGGCTGTGTGTGTGTGTGTTTATGTATGTGTCTGTGCTTGTTTCCCACAACATCGCTTGACAACCGATGCTGGTGTGTTTACGTACCCGTAAATTAGCGGTTCGGCAAAAAATAACCGATAGAATAAGTACTAGGCTTACAAAGAATAAGTTCTGGGGTCTATTTACTCGACTAAAGGTGGTGCTCCAGCATGACCGCAGTCAAATTACTGAAACACATAAAAGAAAAAAGAATGTATATATTCGAGTGTGTGTGTGTGTGTGTGTGTATGTGCATTTACGTTCATATATATGTGTATATATACATATATATCTATATATATGTGTGTGTATGGGTGTGTAGATATATATATATATATATATATATATATATATATATATATATATATATATATATGTACTTATGTATATATCTGTGCCTTGTAAATATAGACCTATATACGTAGATTGTCTGTGCGTATGCAGCTGTATATTTCGATGTATATATTTATATGTAGATATATATATATATATGTTGTGGATAGCCTTGTATACATACACGCTATTGTATTTTATTTTATTTTATTTTATTTTGAATGCAGCGTATGCTTTATTTTATTGATTTGATTTTAAAGCGTTAATTCGAATATAATTAATTATCTATAATATGTATTTGGAGCCCATTTTTCTATTTAAGGTTTTCTTCGATATTTTTTAATAGGGTGAATATGTATTAAATTTATTTGGTCTGTGAATTACACATCATTGACCGTTAATTGAAACGACCAATCCATGGCCCTTATTTGAAACAACCAATCAGACGAATCCATGTGTTTTAAATTTTAAATGTTATATTACTTTCGATTGCATCGTTATCCTTCCTCCATTTCTAACAAAACTGTCCGATGAACGGGAACGTGAAACTCAGAGTAACGGTTTTTTTGTTATATTTCTGCTGCTTTGAAATAAAGTATATATATATATATATATATATATACAGTTGGTAAGTATATATATGTATATATGTATGTGGGTATTGGAGTGTGTATATATAATACACACACACACGCAAAAGGAGAGTGACAGGATGTGTGTGAGTGTGCGTATGTGCGAGTATGACTGAGTGTGTGTGAGTGTGTGAATGTGTATTCAGAATGTATATGTGCACGCGTGTGTGTATTTGTGTGTGTATGTATCAATTTCTCTGAGTGTACGTATGTGAATGTGTGTGTGTGTGTGTGCGTGCGTATGTGTGTGTGTGTGCGTGAGCGTGTGATTTTGTGCGCTCGCGCACGTGCTTGTGTGCGTGTGTGGGTCTGTGTGTATGTTTGAAAATCTCAAAAGTAATTTCGAATTTTGTGTCACCGATAAAAGATCGATGAAGCACAGAAAAATCACGGCAAACTAAATAAGAAAGAACCCTAAAAGCGTAACTTGTATTGATATCAACATCAGGAATCTAAAAGAGTAATCGAATGTTAACAGCACAGCACGGTGGCCATGACTCTTTTAATATTGAATTTCAATGACGAGAAGATGGTTCCAAGCCGTTCTAGAGAAATAGAAATGCACAAATGAACTTATATATAAATGTATTCCTCTCTTTGAAAATCATGAAGAAACGCTGTCATACGGTTTCACTTCCTCATCAGATCATATTATGATTACTGTTGCTGTTGCTGTCGTCGCTGTTGTTGTTGTTGCTGCTGCTACTGCTGCTGCTGTCGTCGTTATTGTTGTTGTTTTTCTTCTTCTTCTTATTATTATTATTATTATTATTATTAGTAGTAGTAGTAGTAGTAGTAGTAGTAGTAGTAGTAGTAGTAGTAGTAGTAGTAGTAGTGGTGGTGGTGGTGGTGGTAGTAGTAGTAGTAGTAGTAGTAGTAGTAGTAGTAGTAGTAGTAGTAGTATCATTATTGTTATTATTATTCCTTTCATCCCTCCGAAGTCTATAGAATAAAGTGCTAGTCTAAAGTCTAAATTCTGGGATCGATGATATCGACAATGTCCCGCCCCTTAGTATTGCTGACCTAATTGTTGTTGTTGCTATTCTTTTATTTTCGCAATGAACTTCAAGATGCTTAAACTTAGAATACACAACGAAAGTTTGAAGGAGGTAAGGGCCTTGCAAAAGCGTATAGGATGATCCGGTCAAATTGTGGAAAAGGAGGAGGGTGAAACAGCTATGCATAAGGACAAGTTATACTAAAAATTGCCAAGAACGAGTTAAAATACCCAAATATGCAATGATCATATTTTGAAGAACCTACAAGAATAGGTGCAAACGCTAATATTTATAAAACATGTGACATATTAATAAAAATCTGTAAATGTACAACCATCCAGATATCTGAGTACCTTATTATTTTTTCCAATACATGTATATATATATATATATATATATATATATATATATGCATATTGCTCTGTACTCAGAGACTGCAAGAAGAGGAAAAGTAACTAAGCTATGTCATGGATCGACTATCGTAAGGCGTACGATATGATCCCACATTCTTGGATATATCAACCTGTTTAGTATATGAATCTGTTTGGGATTGCATCGAATGTTGAGCGATTCCTTGGAAAAAGTATGGCGAATTGGAAGACGGACCTGACAGCATACGAAATAAGTTTAGGGACAATAAAAATTAGGAGGAGAATCTTCCGAGGGGACTGCCTGTCCCCACTGATCTTTATACTGTACTTGATACACCGACACTGATTCTGAGGAAAGCAAAAGGAAAAGCCGCCAACAAAACGTCAACCATCTGTTATTCATGGATGACCTCAAACTTTATGGTAACGATGAAGCCCAAGTCAGTTCCCTCGTTAATACGGTGTATACCTTCAGTGCTGATATCAAAATGGAGTTCGGACTGAGAAAGTTTTGTGTGTTAGTGTTGAAGAGAGGCAAAGTTAGTGTTGAAGAGAGGCAAAATCAAATGTATGGACGGACTAACGATACTGTCGGGGGAGGTTATGAAGCAGATAGAAGAGACGGGCTATAAATACTTGGGGATTTTGGAAATGGATAAATTAATGGAGAAAGAAATGATAGAAAAATTTAAGGTGGAGTACTTACGCAAACTGAGACTGATCCTTAAGTCGAAATTAAACGGATGGAATAAGATCGAAGCTATCAAAACCTGGGCGGTTTCACTCCTTAGATATGGAGCAGGGGCAATCGCATGGACAGTAGACGAACTAAACAGCTTAGACAGAAAGACAAGGAAGTTGCTAACTAGATATGAGTCACTCCATCCAAAAAGTGACACAGACAGACTGTATGTACCAAGAAAAAGAGGGGGAAGAGGACTAATTGGATGTGAACACAGAGTCAGGGCAGGAGAAAAGAACATAGTATGGTATGTAAGAAATGCTACAGAACCGCTATCATTAGACGAAAGAAGGTCAAGCTTGTGTAGGGTGAAAGATCGCAAAGATAAAAAACTATACAAGAAATTGAAAACGAATGAAACTGAAAATAGGTGGGTAAAGAAAAGTATGCATGGTTAATTTCATAGGGATGTTGAAGACAGACAGAGAAAAAGATGGCTGTGGATGACTAAAAGTAATTTAAAACCGGAAACGGAGGCTCTAATCTGTTCTGCTCAAGAGTAAGCATTAAAAACAAACTACATAAAATACAAAATAGACAATATATCAGAAAGTGATAAGTGCAGAATCTGTGGACAAAACGGTGAAACCGTATGGCATATTACCAGCCAATTTACGCCACTAGCCCAGAATGAATATAAGAGACGCCACGACAATAAAACCAGACTTGTCCACAGGACACTTTACAACAAGTATGAAGCTGACAGAGCAAAAAATTGGTACGACCACAAACCTGAAGGCATTGTCGAAAATAGAAATGCAAAGATCCTACGGGATTATATAATTCAGTGCGACCATGGGATTGAGAATAGGAAGCCGGACATAATCTTAATTGAGAAGTAAAACAGACTATGCCGGATCATAGACATAGCATGCCCAGCTGACAACAAGGTATGCAATAAGGAAGAAGGAAAAGTCGAGAGATATGACAGGTTAGCTTGGGAAGTTTAGCAGTTATGGTCGATGAAAAACGTAGCAGTAGTACCAATAATTGTCGGAGCCCAGGGAACAGTGAGCAAAAATCTCGAGAAGTACGTAGAACAAATAGGGGTTGCAATAAGGGCGGAGCACTTGCAGAAAACAACACTGTTTGGAACCGCTCGAATACTCCGGAACGTGATTGAAATATAAGAGGTGTTACCTTAGTTCACTGGTAGTGAACAGCTGACACTGTAGTACATCTCCAGCGTTAGAAGCTCTGGAAAGGCAATAATAATAATAATAATAATAATAATCAATGCCGGGCGGTGAGGGGAGTTGAGCGCTCATCACATGAAATTTCCCAATGGCCTGCGCAAGCCCGACTCCTTCGCCAAACCAATAGAAGAAGAGTGGGAAAAGGCGAGTATCTGCCTTGAATGGCAAGCAGCCTTAGAGAAGGAACGCTCTGATTTCAAAGCCAGGGGAGCATGGCCTTGGCGAACAACCTTGATAGAGATGGTGTCTCGATATAAATACCGGCTGGTAGTAACCAAAAACACATCTCATTTTTGAATGAAAATGCCAAGCAAAATAAGTGACGATAGCGGTTTGAATGGGAGGGGAACCATTGGAAAGATTGGTGTAAGTGTGAAAGTAGAACACCTACAAAATCACCATTGCTTGGAACTGCAAGAATTCTTCGCGAGGTTCTTGAAACATGACCAGTAAACAAATATCACCATTGTCTGCTGGCTGTGAACAGCTGCCAATTTCCATCATACTCAGAAATATTAGCCGTGAGTTTTGATACAACAACAACAACAACAACGATAATAATAACAATAATAATAATAATAATAATAATAATAATAATAATAATAATTTTAACAACAACAACAATAATAATGATAATAATAGTAATAATAATAATAATAATATTAATAATAATAATAATAATAATAATAATAATAATAATAATAATAATAATAATAATTTTCCAAGGGGTTCGTTGTCCCCTTTAATATTTGTCTTATGTTTGATCTATCTCAGTTTAGTATTTAGGGAGGCAAAAGCAAAAAGCAGGGTATCAGTTCAGAAATATTAATGGAAGAATTAACTATTTGCTCTACATGTATGATCTGAAACTTTTTAGTAAGAATGAAAAAGAGACAGATTCATTAATACAGACTTTAAGACTCTTCAGCAAAGATATAGGCATGGAATTTGGCAGAGATAAATGTGCAATATTAGTCATGAGAAGGGGACAGGTAGTCAACAGCGAAGGCATCCAATTACCAGGTGGCCAGAAAGCGGAGAGAGTTATAAGTATCTAGGAGTATTAGAATAGGACAGAGTACTAACTACAAGAATGAAAACGAAAATTGAGAAGGAGTACATCAGAAGGGTGATGAAGCTAATGAAGTAAAAGCTAAATGGTTCGAATCTTGTGAAGGCTGTAAATACTTGGGCAGTATCAATACTTAGATACTCAGCAGCTTTTGTAGTTTGGAGAAAAACTGAATTAGTAAAGCTAGACAGAAGTAGGAAGGAGTTCAATATGAATGGAGGACTCCACCCAAGGGCAGGAGTAGCAAGATTATACCTACCTAGAAAGGAAGGTGGAGGAGGGTTAATATCAGTAGAAGACTGCGTAGAGTTAGAATAGATAGAAGCTCCTATGTAGGTAATAATAAAGAAAGTTTACGGAGGAGAGGGTAAGTCAATTACAT
>NC_142933.1:112093044-112140544 GCF_046866305.1 Octopus bimaculoides | reverse complement strand
AGGATATCATAAAAAGGGGGGGATACTACGTGTAGATGTATTTACTCGTCACTCTTTGTTTCTATTTTCAGTTGAAAGCAATTCTATTATTGCATTTAAGAAATGAAACTCAACTGTCGAGTTGTGTAAATTATTCGCAACATAAATGGCAGGAACTGATATTTGGTAGTGTAGGAGATGAATATGGTAGACATTCAATCAATTGGCTTTTGTTGGTCAAGTCTACGAGTCGAATTTTGTTTCTTTTTTTACGGTTGCTTCACTTCGGCCGTTTATTTAAAGAATCATTACTGCTTCCTTCAAGAAGGAATTCTTCTATTTTTAGTTTCGGTATTCCGACTTTAAATGTGCTCTTTTAATGCAATATCATTTATTACAAAACCTACAATTTTATCATGAAAATAACTTGCGAAAATAAAAAAATAAAAGTTTATAAAAGAAAGAAAAACTATAAATAACGAATGTAATGCGAGGCGAGTTTATGGTTGTTGTTGCTGATTGTGTCATTACAGTTATTTGGAAGCTGTTGTTAATACTAAAACAGTTATTAAAAATTCAGTAATTACATACTTTTGAAAGAATGTTGCTATATAATTAATTTCGCTCTAAGAACTCCATCCGTTGTTATCTAAAAAATTATATAACAATTCTTATTATTACAGTTTATTAGCGACAAACTTTACATTTGCCCTCGAATTCAAATAATTGTACACACACACATTGAAGCCGAAGGCGATGTTTTCCATTCCGATTAACTTTGAAAATAATAATGGCAATCTATAGAAGGTAATTTCGACTGAACTCTGGTATTTCAACATTTCATTTCCCTACCACCGAGAAACTTACTGGATGTCTTTTAATATTTCTTCTAAGAAAGGAAAACTAATATTGTGTAGGATTCTGAGGAGAATTAATCGGATTCCATCAGTTTCTATTCATTGGAAAATACAAATAAATAAATAAAAATAATAAATCAAGGCAGATATATTGAAACAACAATTGCAATCGATTGTAAAGTCATCCAAGCAAATAGCTCTCAACGGGGAAAATACTGTCTGACGAACGATCAGTTGGCTTTATTTGCATTTAATGATAAAGATGCCTGATTATATATTGTTCACTTGCCAACATGAATGGGAGATGCTGCCGCTTACAAAGGGAAATGGTTGCAAAATTTATCCGCCCGTCTCAATATTTATACGAAGATGCACTTGAGCAGCGTTCTGCAACTCTCAAAATCGGGCTACGTTTATATACGTGAGTGGAAGTATGAGTGCGAGAGGAGGTCCGTGTGTGTGACTGTGCTTGTGTATAAATAAAGGTGTATATATATATATATATATATATATATATATATATATATATAGTTATATATTATGTATATATGCACACGTATAAATACACATACACACATACATATATAGTTATATATATCTGTTTGTTTTCCTTTGTTGTTGGCAGTAATTAATAATGCAAGAGAGAAATTCCCAAACAACAAGATTTATGATGCTACCACTAAAGTCGAAAGCAAAACTCTGGTATACTGGCACTAAATATTTCATCATTATATTCTTTCCTGTGGTTCGCTTTCAAATTGTTGCTTTTTTTATTCGTTCTACTCTCTTCGAAGTCATTATTTTTGATTGTACATTTATCCATGTATCAAAAATGTAAAACAAACCAAATGGAAAAAAACAACATTTATAAATAATATTTAGATAAAAACCACATACATAAAAGAAAGCATTAATATTTTAATTGCATTCTTAAAACAGAATTTAAATATAAAATTAAACAAACAAATATGTATATAAACATAACTTATCGAGATGCGAAGTTAGAATAACGTCTCTTTTATAGCTAGATCATGTTCCTAACATATTATAATTGGAATAGATTAATTAGATTTAACACGCTATCTTTAAGATAGTGTGGCGTTGCTGGAGAGGCTTCCTTCCCAGCAATCAAGTTTATTCATCAAAATCACGATACACCGTCGAATAGTTATACCCTTCAATATATAATATATACATTATATACACTCACAACCGAACACATACCCACATTCACACAGGCACTCTTTCATACACACATACACTCACAACCGAAAACCAACACACACACAAACATACATTACTATATGTGTTTTTAATAGTAGCGAAGGATACCAAAAGTACTCAAGACCTTTGAATAAGTTTAATCTCATTTATTCAGTAGAAACCGGCGTTAAATATGTGTGGAATAATAAGAACAGAGTTACAAAGACCAGAAAGAAATTAAATTAAATGGATTGCTGGCCTATTACAAAGAAACAAACAAATTGGAGAGGGAGTAAATCTGTGATGCGCTCATTGTTCGTAAATTTATACACGATTCGTAATGTGCATTGAACACGTGACTGACACAGGATCGGATCAAAGAGAGTACGATGTCGCTTAGATAAACGGCTGTCGGTCTCTCTCTCTCTCTCTCTCTCTCTCTCTCTCTCTGTCGGGAGAGAGAGACAGACAGAGATAGAAAGACAGGCAGATAAAGACGGAGACAGAGAAATGGAGGAAGAGAAAGCCTGGGATTCAGTATATTATTGAGACTTGCTTGTTTCTCCGTTGGCAGTCGGTAATTAACTCACATCGAGACAGAGCTAGAAAATACAAACTGCAAATATTACGTAGGATGTAAACTTCTAGGTCAAAAACATTGGGGATTATTTTTATGTTTATCGCCTGGTTTGACGAAAGCAATGTAGACGTCTTTCATCTGGACTCTTGCAAATGGTAAGAAGAAAAGTTCCATCTTTCTCTAAAGTCACTCAGCGTGCAGACGATAGAGTTTAACTGAACGTAAATGTATTATTCAAATAAACCACGTCCGAATTTGAACACGGAATGTAAAGAGCCAGAATAGATGCTGCACGGTATCCGATCGGGTACTGTAATCGTTAAGTTTAACGTACTTTATTTTATGGACCCCCACCACCAGAAGAATGAAAAGTTAAATTGACATCAGCGGGATTTGAAATCCTAACACCAGGAGTCGAAATAACTACTGAAGGTCTAATGACTCAGCCAGTTTGCTGACTGCACACAGAGATAATGACATAGAGACAATGATCTGACAACGGATTTAATAGTTTCAATTGCATGTATGTATGTATATATGTATGTATGTGTGTATGTATGTATGTATATATCTATTTATATATATATATATAAACATATACATATATATATATACATATATACATATATATATATATATATATATATATATATATATATATATATATAAGTTCAAAAAAACAATAACAAAAAAACAACAAAGTGAGGACGTGATACGGATAGTGTTATTGGACGCTCGGTATGTATGTATGTATGTATGTATATACATATATATATATAAAGTAGTTGTATGCTGGCAACTTAATGTGACAATCCCATGAAGGGAATAATACTACTGCTATTTAGCCCTAGGAAGCTGCACCGCTTCCTGTCGGCCTTGACACATTTCCTGTGTCCTTATATTTACAAGGGGGAAACAAGCACCTGCACTTAGCTAAGCCTGCATCCAGAGACATGTTTCTGAGTCTTTGCTCGTCATCCGTCTGGAGCAGCAATGGCCTGCTAATTGGAGATGGATGTCAAGCTCTCGTAAACATATAATAATTCTAGTGAAACACATTCACTGATTTCAATAATAGAAATAATACATTTCTAAATCTCTCAGACAGATTTATGCAGTAGTGATGCGATAAAGTTTGTGAAAGGTAAAATGTAAAGCTTTGTCTGAGCTTTGTTGTGTTAAGTACTGGTTATCACAAAAGTATTAAAATACAGATATACAGTCTTTGATATTAATAAGAAGAAAATGTTAAAAACAGTTTACAAGAAAGTATTTGAGAAAGTATTCAGAACGTGACTCCAAAAAGTATTTTGAGTTCAATAAAAATCATGTCTTTTTTTTGGTAGTATGTATATACAGAGAATGAGATATATTTAAGAATTTATTAAAAAATTGTCGAGGAATAGCTGACCTTTCTGACATTTTCTCTTGTGTGTAGCTAAGGAATGTTTGCTATCTTAAGGGACAGTGCGGGAGGTTGGTTGGAGGGGGGAGCAGAACAATGTGGAATTTAAGGGATTTTTTTTGTTTCTGTGCTAGTCTGTCATGGTTCAGTGGTTTTTGGGACTGGTCTTAAAGGTCAGAATGGTGTGAATGTGTGTGTCTCTGTGCACGTCTCTATGTGTGTGTGTATATATACATGTGCTTGCGTTTTATATTTGGTAGGATGGTGTGGGTATATGTTTACACGTTCGTGTGTGTGTGTGTGTGTGTGTGTAAGTGTGTGATTATTATTTGTCAGTGTCTTGTGTGTGCGCATGTTTGTGGATGTATTTGTTCGCGTATGTGTATATGTGCGTGTGTGTGTGTGCGTGTGTATGTTTCTATGTTTTGCTTTGGTGGGGATGTTATGTGTGTGTGCGTGAGTGTGTGTGTGAGTCTCTGTCTGAGTATATATGTGTTGTTATAATTGTCCTGATGGTGTGTGTGTGTGTGTGTGAATAGTATTTGTCTGGACGTTGTGTGTGCGCATGTGTGTATGTGTTTGTTCGCGTGTGTGTATGTATGCGTCTGTATGTTTGCGTGTGTATGTTTGTGTTTTGTGTTGGTGGGGATGTTATGTGTGTGTACGTGAGTGTGTGTGAGTATGTGTGGGTGTGTATGCGTGTTGCACTTATCAGGGGTTCTGTGTGCGTCAGTGTGTGTTGGGTTTATCCGGATGATGTATATGTGTGTGCCTGTACGTTCTGTACATATTGGTACTAGGTATGCGCTTGTGTGTGTGTGTAAATGTAGGTATGGTTTATGTAGTTTTCCGGGTGTGTGTGTACGTGTGTGTACGGGTGTGTGCGTGTGTGCGCTGTATTTGTGAGTGATTTGTTTTGTTTGTATTGTTAGTGCAGTTTGTGTGTATACGTGTGGGTGTATTTGTGTTAGTGTGTCTATGTGTCTTGTATTTGTCGCGAGGTTTGTGACATTATATATGTGCATGCTTTTGTGTATGTGTGTATGTCTGTGTGTTTGTGAGAGTTTGTTGGGATTGTATTGTGTGTACATGTGTGTTTTCTTTTATTTTTGAGTGTGTGTATGTGATTTTTTTTTACTGAGGAACGGGCTTATTGTATTTGTGTGTGTGTATACATATGTGTCCATATATGCGTGTACGTGTGTGTAGATTTGTTGTATTTGCGTGTTTGTGTGTTTATCTGTGTATGTGTGGGTGTGTTTGTGTGAATGTAATTTGTGATTGTCAGGGCGGTATGTGTAGGTATGTGCGTCTACGTGTTTACGTATATATGTATGTATGTAGTGGTTATGGTCGTTAGAATCGTATTGCAAGTGTATATATGTAAGGTTTTTTCTTGGAATATTTATGGGTTTGTGCTCTAGTGTGGGAATATTGTGTTTGTGCGTGTGTGTTTGCGTAGGAGGTTTGCATTGTATTTGTGTGTGTGTGATTTTGTACACCTGTTTGTGTTTCTGTGTGTGTTTGTTTTGGGAGTGTACTTGGTGGAGGTATGTTAGAGTATGTTGAGTTGTGGTCTGTATTTTTAAATAAAATTATTTTCCCTATTTTTTCGTGTTTGGGCAGTGCTTTTGCCGGGCATTGGTAAGTGGGAAAATTAGGAATTTGAGGAACTTGTTTTGTGCACAGAGACCCAAGTGCCCACTAAGTGGTATCTGTCTTGTGGTGGGATCCCTCAATTGTTGGCGGTGTACTGTAATCCTTTCTCTGAGGGTAGGACTCGTTTGCCCTATGTAATCTTTGTGGCACCCTGTACTACCAAACAAACATGATTTTTATTGAACTCCCATTCTGATTACTTTCTCAACTACTTTCTTGTAAACTGCTTTTAACATTTTATTATCATTATCAAAGAATGTATCTCTGTTTTTAACACTTTTTTGATAAACATAACTTAATACAATAACGCTCATGCAAAGCTTTACATTTTACTTTTGACAAATTTTTTCTAGAAAAGTGAAATAAACATCTTTGTGTCAAGTGAATGAACATCTTTAAAATTGTATTTTCAAACCTTCTTTCATATATATATATATATATATATATATATATATATATATACATGTATATCTGTATGTATGCATGCATGTATGTATGAGCAATAAGTATAGATGTGTAGGAATGGTTATCCAAATCCAGCGGATGCTCCATGCTCATGCCGATTCTTATACGACGTAGAGGAGGAGGAGGAGCCATAAAGCTTAAATCCGGTGCAGACTTTGTATCTATTCTTTTTTTTACCTCGTGAGGGTGTGTGGCCAAGTGATTAGAGCTATTCGGCTCACGATTGTAAGGTCGTGAGTTCGATTCTTGGCGGCGCATTGTATCCTTGAGCAAGGCTTTTTTATCTCACGTTGCTCCAGTCCACTCAGCTGTCAATATGAATTGTACCGGAAAGAGGCCATCCTTCTCACATTCTGTGTCATGCTGAATCTCCCTGAGAACTACGTTAGGGGTACACATATCTGTGGAGTGCTCAGCCACTTTTTTTCTTAATTTCACAAGCAAGCTATTCTGCTGGTCGGATAAACTGGAACACTCGTCGTTGTAACTAACGGAGCATCAGTTTTTTTTGTTTTTGTTTTTTTTAATGGGGTCACCTCTGTTTAAAGTATATAGGCTGTAGTGTCCTCCTTGAGGTTGGAAATGCTCCAATGTTACGGAGTATGAATATTTAAGAAATGTTTTTGCAACAATATGTCGAATATCAATGGCACTCTGTAACGTTTGGGATTCTTCCGTGAATTTAAGCAATATTTTACTATTCACTACTCGAACTATTTTGTATCAATTCAATATTACGAGTTCATTCGGAAATGTTTATAAATTTTAAAACTATGGACATAAGAGACAAGGTCTGTTGTAACAACGTTTAAAGATTTCCACTCCAGTGTTTTTTTTTTCTCGTTTTGATAAATCAGTTGAACGAATTCCATCTAACTCTCTATCAAATCTCTGTAATTCCGTTCGTTGAATTCCACCTATTCACACTATATTTTAGTCTTTCCTCAAATAAATGCTTTTAATTTTCTCCCTTTCAAACTTAATTCTCTGAAAGAGACTTCCTGTGTTCCAAGTCATGTGATGTTGTCGATTCGATGCTAATTAATGCTTGTGATAATACTGCATTAAAGAGATTTCAGATTAGTTTGTATGAAGAACGCTCTCCTTGGTTTCTTAGCGTCGCCAAGTGGAAGGGAAGCTAAAAAATATAGATAAATTCGGTATGAACTATCTTTGTACATGGCGAATTGAAAAATCAAGTTGAAAGATGTGTATATAGGAGGAGGCGAGGTTTGAACTTAGAACATAAATGAACATAACCAAATAAAACAAGTTATGTTACCCGATGATCTACTGATTCTGACAACCGATTGTCCGATTCTTTTATAGATTTGGATTCATTAAAGCGGAAGTAGTGAACGGAACACATTTTTGGAAACTGGATGTCATAATATCTGTTTGTGTTACTGTATAAACGAATTTATAAAAGTACTTAAATATGGAGACGAAAGAGATTTATGAAAATTTTATAAAAATATAATTCAAACTACAATTAAAATTAAGGTCAAATCTGGAAGTCTTAAAGAAATTCTCCTATGATTCAAAAAAGTATGTCACACATATGGAAATATGGAAAATAACCTGCAAATCTATTTCACTCTATTTTTAAAACATACTTTCTAAAATAAATGGAAGTTTTTATATTAGCGCAAGTGTTAAGTATCAGTTTTCTGTCTGATAATATGATTTATCTCTGAATTTTGTTCCTACATAAATTATAAATGTTTATGGTTATGTTAATATTACCCATAGTTTACAAAATAACGAGAAATCTGTCTGACGAGAGACAGGTTACAATAAGTCTTTATGAGCGATGAAGCTAGTTTCAAACTATATCTTAATAATGAATACTAACGTTGTTATATGTGTAAAAATATGTCGATTGTCTGCAATTTCATGTTGCTATTTATCACGTTGAAAGTTACAAGGCACTGCGAATACTTCCATGTCTTTATCTCTTTCTATAGATTCTATAGATTGTTTCTATGTTAACATTTTGTTGGCAACAACTAAAACATTTCTTGCTTTGCCTCTGCGGAGATAAACCAGACACTCGGTTTGTTTCTTAACTGAACTTTAGCATCATATCATACAGTTGGACAATATTGGTCTCAGAGTTTGGCGCAAGGTCAACAAGTTCAGGGTCCGGGGGTGCAGGTAGAGGTGTAAGTCGATTTCATCAACCCTAGTGCTTCATTGGTGCTTATGCTGTCGACCTCTGAAGGTCGAAAGGTAAAGTCAATCTTGGCGGAATATAGTTGGACAATATTACAAGTGTATTGAAGGTAGAGAGCTGGTAGAATCGTTAGCATGCCAGACAAAATGCTTAGCAACATTTCGTCCGTCTTTACGTTCTGAGTTCAAATTCCGTCGAGGTTGACTTTCCCTCACGTCTTTTCGGGGTCGATAAAATAAGCAACAGTTGATGTCTTTCTCCTCTCCCTGCTGTTGTTACATGACCCGTGGCCAGCTTCTCTTTTACTTCCTTTCTTACACTGGTCCCGTATATATGTATGAGAAATGAGTATAGATGTGTATGAATGGTTATCCAAATCCAGTGGATGATCTCCGAAATTGCTGGCATTGGGCCAAATTTTGAAACCAGCATTAGAAGTGTGCTGGATATAGAATATCTGTAAAACAGGGTTAGAGCAAGTGGTCGATATCAATAGATCAGTGTTAAGGATTTTAAAATGATAAGGAGTCAACGGTAGTTCGATACCATTCTATATCCCGACAGGTTTAATGGGTCGAAAATGTTGAATTTATGTTTATATTTGGAAAGATACTGATATATAATCCTTTTTTTCGCAACAAGGGAAACCTTCATATCCTGAACAGCTTCTACACCCTGAAGACAGGTCGGTGCCGAAATATTGCAGCTTTCCCGTATCATGAAGACTAAGATTTTTCAATAAGAATAATTCTTCTAGTGGTAAGGCAGCGATAATTTTTGTTGTGGAAAGCCTACATATTTAAAAGCCAATTGGAAAGATGAAATGGACATTAGTTAAAGCTCGATGCCGTGGGAGACAGGGGCTATGAGATTAATTGTAATTTATATATGTATACTTTTAAATGTGTCATGGCTTTCTAATTGGAGAGTAGTTATAAAAATATGTCCTTCTGTTGAAATGAAATTTCAGTAAATTTCTATATCTTTGTGCAGCTGGGGATTGCTCTGCATTTTACATCTGATGTAACGTCTCTGGGGTTCTCTATAAAGATGCCGTACTTTTGGCAACTAAAAATTTATCCCGTCTGAAGATTGAACGTACTAAGAAAGATTTGATAAAATTCTTTAAAAATTATAATTGAAATATAGTGTTCGAAATAAATCATAAGATAGCTAATTTTTGAGACGTCACACTTAATCCCTAAAACTAACCTCCACTATCCATATAGGAAACCAAACCAAACCCTTCAGTACCTAAACGTTCTTTCTAACCATCCTAGATCAACCCTCGATGGTATGGTAACGGCTATCTCAATTTGAATCTTAAATTTATCGGCGAACGAGGAGATATTCAACACTCACGCACCGTATTATAACCAAGCCCTAAAGTTAAATGGTTTTAAAAAAGAAATAGTTTATATCCCTAATACAATTCTTGAGACCAAAATTGCAAATATCTCGAATAGAACTGACTTACAATCTAGTAATACGACCCCAGATTTAGATAAACCAATTAAACATATGAAAATATACTGTATGAATGAGGCCCGAATTAATAACATGGAATTTAGGAATTCACATAAATATAAACCCTATATCCCCAACCAATCTAATCAGACAAAATACTCAAAATCTAGAAAACGGGAAATTATATGGTTTGTCGCACCCTATTCTCTTCAGGTCAAATTTTTACTCAAATTATTTTTTAAGGTATTGAAGAAAAATTTTCCTAAAAATCATAAATATTATCCTATTTTTAATAAATCCTCTGTAAAATTGTCTTACTCAAAATACTCAGAATTTAGGTTCGGTCATAGCTTCCATCAATAGATCTAAAATCATCTTTAAGATATCAACCCACACAAATCTTTATAATGAGCTCTAAAACTCCAAAACTGACACTAACTTTAACGTAAACATTTCGCCGGGTCAATCCCTGACAGTCGGGGTTGGTCTACCATTTAGTAATGCGCGGTGAGGGTGGAAAACATAATTGTCGAATTAAGGAGTTGTGTCCGCTAGCCGGATCCTGTTTACGTAATAATGTAGTATATAGGTGTTCTGTGGAAATCCCCGCTACACAGAGGGAAGGAATTTATACAGGAAGCACTGTAGACGTTGATATAGGGCCCATTTGAACTCTTTTACTAACGCAAAATATAATTCTACTACAACGCTAGCTTCGTATATACAATAACTTTAAACTAAAAAATATACAATGCTAATTATCTTGGTCTGTCATAGCAGAAGCTCCCCGCCATACGATACAATTACGCGTGTATGTAAATTGTGTATTAGAGAGTTCATGAATATTCTTCGTCGATATGAGCCTACATCATTAAATAAGTTTGCAGATGCTATATTTTCCTGTAACCATAGATACCGATCAACATTTAAATAAACCTCGATAAATTAACCATTAAATTTTTAATTATCTATATTTCAGTCAATCTCTATACTCCTGCTATCCTGTAACGTTATATTGATCGATTATTACCTGCTTAACGTTTATAACATTTTCTAAATTGCATTTCCCATAATTCCTGCTATAACATTTCCTCTACCTGTTAACAACTGCACCTCCCTATATAACTAAATCTCATATCTCCAGTACAACATTGCACCAAATGTGGATCCTGGATAATATACTTTCTGATGAAGAAGGCAGTATCTAATTTTTGGAGTGAAACTACCCATAAAATCTATGGATTACTGTGCCCCAGAAACAGCCGTAAGAGGATTACCACGAACAGTTTATCTAAACAGGATTAATTATTCTCATGTATTATTTACATATGTTTTTTGAAAAATCCAATCTCAACTCTACGATGTTTTTTATTCGCTCTTCGGAAGGCTTTGTTTTATTCACCTTTTTGTAAGGACATATTTTTATTCTTGAATAATTTTTACAACGCCGTTCTAACCTAATTTCACTCATCTATTTATACATGTATATTAAATTTTTATGTAATTATGTATTCATAGATTTTTAAGATGTTTTCATATTTCAATGACTGATACATTGGTATATTAAAAGACTGATATACATCGATCCATGGCAGAATAAACGTTTATCTAAATTGCTGAACTATCTGAAATTCTCCTTAACAATATTTCATACTTTTGCATCTCGGGTCTTTTATCTGAGCACTTCTGAATACTGCCTATACAATAAACAAAGAAACTTTATATACACATATATATGCATATATATATATATATATATATATATATATATATATATATATATATATATATATATATGCATATATATATATATATATTATTTTGCTTAAAAGAGTTCCAACACTGTCTGTTTTTTATGTTTTATTTATATTCCTGCAGAACTAATGTGCGGTATAGAATATGGAATATACAATATATAATATAATATACAATATATAATATAACATATAATATAAAATAAAATAAAATAAAAATGGATGGCACCATGAAATAAAGTATTGAATGTAGATGAAATATTGAGTGTTCAATATAAAGGATCAAATATATAAATATATAAATATAAATATATATATATAAAGGCGACTCGAGTTTCAGGGCTATTTCCCTTCGTCATGGCCGGTATGACAATCTTTAACAGACTGTAATCAGTTGGCTGGTTTTCTGTCTTTTATACCAATTCCTTTGGATGGCAGCAGTAGGTGTCTGGCTATTTTTAGAATTGATGTTAAATCTATTTTTAGACATGATGATATTTTAATTTCTTGTTTTGTGTGGGTTGTAGGGATAAGATTTTAAAACCCCAGTAGGTGTTTGGCTGTTCTTAGAAATGATGCCAAATCTATTTATAGAAATGATGATATCTGAGAGATTTTTTGTGTTTTGGTTACAGGGATAAGATTTTTAAACCCCAAGTAAGATGGATTTAATCATTGTTTGTTAAGAGTGGGTTTGAATTTCTTAATAAAGTCCTTTTCTTTGCATTTTCTTTCAATTTCATTCCGGTTGTAAAGTTTATGGAATGGAAATATAATAAAAGTTTGATGACCACATGTTGCTAGATGGTTACTCAGTGGTATTTGGCGGACTTCTGGGTTTTTAATCTGTTGTCGATGTACCCGTGAGCGTTCCGATAGTGCATTACCTGTCTGGCCAACGTACAATTCTTCACAATTAGGGCATTTGATGCAGTAGATTAGATTTCTACTTTTGCAGTTCATGTTCGCATTGGTGAATATTTTCCCTGTTTTTGTGTTCATATATGGGCCGGTATGGATTGATCGGCATGTGCCGCATCGGCTATCATTGCATTTGGATACAGTGAATGTTTGATTTTTGTTGCTGAGGTCAAACCTTGCCTTTGTTAATAGTTTTTTCAAGTTTTTAGGTTGTCTCTTACTGAGAGTTATATTTTGATCTGTAATGATATTTCTCAAATCCTTACTTTGTGCAAGGATCGGTAAGTTCGCTTTGGCGATATTAAAGATGTTCTGGTGGCATGGATTTTGTGTCACTATAAATGGAATGATCTTTTCCTGTTTGTCTTTTCTTTGCGGTGTCCTCAGTTGTTGTATGGGTATTTTCGAAGCCCGCTGAATACCATTTTCTATGAGTCGTGATGGGTATTTTTGCTTCACCAGAAATTCTTTCAGTTCCATCAGGCGTTTATTTCTGGTCTCTATATCCTCTACAATAGTACATATTCTCCTGGCTAGGCAGTATGGTATGTTGCGTTTTGTATGGGGTGGATGGCACGATTTAAAGTTCAAGTATTGGTGTGTGTCTGTGTGTTTGTAATATATATCTGTGGTAATGGCGGTGTTCTTTTTAATTACCATTATATCTAGAAATGGTAATTTGCTACTGTTCATCTCCTTTGTGAATTGGATGGATGGGTGTAGGTTGTTCAGGAGGGTGAAACTCGAGTCGCCTTTATATATATATATTTATATTTATATATTTATATATTTGATCCTTTATATTGAACACTCAATATTTCATCTACATTCAATACTTTATTTCATGGTGCCATCCATTTTTATTTTATTTTATTTTATATTATATGTTATATTATATATTGTATATTATATTATATATTGTATATTCCATATTCTATACCGCACATTAGTTCTGCAGGAATATAAATAAAACATAAAAAACAGACAGTGTTGGAACTCTTTTAAGCAAAATAATATATTCCTCTATACACAATCATACAAAAAAATCCACCCTTTTTTTGTATTTATTTTTACTCGCATATATATATATATATATATATATATATATATATATATATATATATATATATATATATATATATATATTAATAAATTATAGGGTGGCAAAGAAAATTTTAGAAATTTTGTTTACCACCAGTGGTCTAGCGAGAGTAAAAACAGTCAATAGACTATGTATTATTCATTAGAAATGCAGAGACGCCTATAATAGGACATCTACTCGCTAGAAATAGCAGCAAAAATACTACATACCACAAAAGTTAGGGATAATTTCGAAAGGAAATGAAAAATAAAAACTTTTACCAATCTATATTCTGTACCATGGTTTCAAGTCAATTTTAGTAAGATAAAGATTATATCTTACAAGGTCAGACTATCGTCAGCAGAATTGACCAGACAACATATGAAGCACGAATCAGTACGCAGCATGGTTCGTGTTTTTATGTATAATTTTTCAAAATATACCGCGTATTTACGGTTTACCTAATCGGCAGCAAATACAAAAATGCAAAATGCCAAAATGAATAATACATAGTCTATTGACTGTTTTTACTCTCGCTAGACCACTGGTGGTAAATAAAATTTCTAAAATTTTCTTTGCCACCCTATAATTTATTAATAATGATAAAATTCTTTTTGGATGATTTTCTGTAGGAATTTCGGCATTTTGCATTTTTGTATTTGCTGCCGATTAGGTAAACCGTAAATACGCGGTATATTTTGAAAAATTATACATAAAAACACGAACCATGCTGCGTACTGATTCGTGCTTCATATGTTGTCTGGTCAATTCTGCTGACGATAGTCTGACCTTGTAAGATATAATCTTTATCTTACTAAAATTGACTTGAAACCATGGTACAGAATATAGATTGGTAAAAGTTTTTATTTTTCATTTCCTTTCGAAATTATCCCTAACTTTTGTGGTATGTAGTATTTTTGCTGCTATTTCTAGCGAGTAGATGTCCTATTATAGGCGTCTCTGCATTTCTAATGTATATATATATATATATATATATATATATATATAAGGATAAGATCGATATTTAATACCGATTTCTTCAGGTGGCCAGCATGGGAATAAAAACCATCAAAGGTAATAATTATCTAAAGTTATAATTTAGGGTATCTAAGAGATACCACCAGGCTGGAAATAGCAGTCAAAACTTGACTCTAAAACCACATTAAATGTTCATATAGCACCAGGAGAGAAGACGAAGAGACAAGATAAACTAGCAAAAATTACTGAATAATTCCAGATCCCGGATTTTTGGCCCTGCATAAGAAATGCTCTGCCTTCATCAGTGGAATATACTCAGAAAACCACATAAATACAAATTTGTATACAACATACGATATACTTACATATCCGAACGTATACATGCATATATATATGCAAGTATGCACATGACCAGTTTAAATTGCCGGCCTAAAAGGCTCTTAGGTGGGCAGTTTAAACTGGTCATGTGCATACGTTAGGAAATAACGTTTGATGCATAAATGTTGTGGACATATTAGTTTGGATTCTAGCAAAGATATAACAATGGGCCACATTTGTTAAAAGAGTAGTTTGGAGTCAGCGGTTGGTAACATGTTCTTGCTTTCATAAACACTACTTGGTTATTCTTTACTTTTGAATAAACCAAATTTATGTCATGCGTTAAATAATTATAAGTGTGTATGCGCGTGTGCTAGGGAAAGAGAGATGGCTTAAGAGAGAGACAGAGAGAGGGAGGGAGAGAAATTCCATAGAAAAAGGAAAAATGAAAACCACTTATCTGATGAATTTCTTCCAGACTATTTTCCATCTCTAAGAAATCTCTTGTTCCATACAATGTTTCATTAATATATCTCAGGTTATATAATTCTGAAGATTTCTAAAATGAATGAAGTAGTCTTATATGTTTACCTCCGACAAAACATTCTAAGAATTTTAAATCAGAAACTGAAAAATATCTTTTTCTGCATTACTTCATTAGAAATTCAAACGCTAGGAGACAAATGATTATCTCCCTCGAACTGTCCACTAGAGGACGTTTATATACGTCATGAACTCTCGTGTCGTCAAACAATGGATGAGGGATCCGCAGTTTCTTAGCGATCAACCAGACAGATGCTTTGTTTATAGAGGTCAAACTTTTGTGTTTACATAAACTCACTCCATTCACCAAATCGATATTACCTGCACAAGAATCAGAGGTCAGAAAGATCGCAAATCAAGGTGAAATAAAATACTTTGCTCAAAAACACGACTGGCCGCCCAACCCAAGATTTAAATCCATTCTCTTGCGAAGGGGAGTGCGACACCCAATCACCAGCTCCCGCGTGTTAAATGTAGGATTCTAAGAAGATAAATCTATAAATAAAGCTTTGAAAACACTTTTGGATAGAAAAAGTTGAAGGTTGTTGGTGGGGTCCAGACTGATATATATATATATATATATATATATATATATATATATATCTGTGTGTGTGTGTGTGTGTGTGTGTGTGTGTGTGTGTGTGTGTTTTATATTATTAATAAATTCATAAACTCATCAATAATATACTCAGGAAATCAATATTTAATATTTTGAAAGACATACATCCAACATGACACGGCAACATAATAGATTTAAAATTTTAAATATAAATATACGAAATATAAATATCAATATATATAAAAATCTGAATATAGATAAATATATGTGTGAATATATATGCGTATAAAAATTTATGCGTAATTAAGCATGAATATTGTAGTCTAAAATATAAAATATAAAGGAACCTAAAATTTAAAGAGTTAAATATCTTACGATCGTTTCGCAGATATTACTATAATCACAAAGTGATCTAAAGATCATCTTATTATCAGTAATTCCGCTCTTCAGAGATGCATTAAGAACCAATAGTATATATATATAATATTAAAACATTAGAAATATTAAAAAATTAAAAATAATAATAAAATATATATAGAAAGGACAGTATATATTTTATTATTATTTTTAATTTTTTAATATTTCTAATAATGTTTTAATATTATATATATATACTATTGGTTCTTAATGCATCTCTGAAGAGCGGAATTACTGATAATAAGATGATCTTTAGATCACTTTGTGATTATAGTAATATCTGCGAAACGATCGTAAGATATTTAACTCTTTAAATTTTAGGTTCCTTTATATTTTATATTTTAGACTACAATATTCATGCTTAATTACGCATAAATTTTTATACGCATATATATTCACACATATATTTATCTATATTCAGATTTTTATATATATTGATATTTATATTTCGTATATTTATATTTAAAATTTTAAATCTATTATGTTGCCGTGTCATGTTGGATGTATGTCTTTCAAAATATTAAATATTGATTTCCTGAGTATATTATTGATGAGTTTATGAATTTCTTAATAATATAAAAACACATATATACACATTTATTTGCTCAAAATAATTGAGCACTCAACATAAGTTCAGTTATATATTCTTTTAGAATATTTCTTTTAAAATATTACTTATAAAAGTTATATATATATATATATATATAATACTTTTCTCGCTGTATTACTTGTTCGTTTCTCTTTTTCCATATGTGATTTTATTTTTGATCTTCTTTGTAAATGAAGATATTTCCTCCGTCTGGCTGCTTTTCTTTCTACAAAAAAAAGAAGATAAACTGTTATTTTAGCGTGTTGTATCTATTTATCACCCGCTGAGATGCATCTGCACCGCGAATGCTCCTGAACCAGTTGTTGAGTGTTCCACCCGTGATGGATCGATGCTAGATGTGTCGAAACAATTGTCGCGATTAATAAATTCCATTTTCCGTCTTTCGTTTGTCATATATATATATATGTGTGTGTGTGTGTGTGTGTGTGTGTGTGTGTGTGTGTGTGTGTGTGTGTGTGTGTGTGTGTATGTGTGTATATATATATATATATATATATATATATATATATGAATGTATGTATAATTTCTTGTTATGGTGTGTTATTTGTAGCCTGCACTATGTGAGGGAATATAGTTGAGTGTATTGATAATGGTGTTATTGAAAATCGTTTACTTAATCTGGATATGTTTCAAGTAAAACCGATCTAAGAGGAATCTGATCTCGGAGGAAACTGAAGTAATTATCAAAACGAATCAAGGTGAACTTGACTCGCAGCGTCCGATTTCATTTGTGTTTGTTTTAGAGAGGTTTAGATAACATTATTAAGACAGTTGCATGGTTTGTTCTTTATTTAAGAAACGCAAAGGATTATTCATTTGAATGGTTGTTATTAGTTCTCTACGATGGAATTACCTTTTATAATGACCATAGTAACATCTTTAATATAGAGTAATTTGACTCTATCTTTAAATTCATATCTTCTGGAAACAAACCCAATGTAATTTTTACAAAATCTAATTTTCATAGTGTTTCACATGCAATTACATGTTTATCTATGAGTACATGCCAATATTGTAGCGAAAACATACGGCTTTTCTAAGATAAGGAATATCAAATAATATTCGTACAACCGTTCTCTTATCAAATTCCAATAGTAATCATCTTTATATATATATATATATATACACTTGATGCACGCAATAGACATATGTTAAAGTATTATAAAATAGAAACGGTATGGTCATTCTCTCTCTCTCTCTCTCTCTCTCTCTCTCTCTCTCTCTCTCTCTCTCACTCTCTCTCTCTCTCTCTCTCTCTCTCTCTCTCTCTCTCTCTCTCTCTCTCTCTCTCTCTAATTCCAGTTAAGTTAAACGCTGGAATTGACATTTTGTTATATAGGCATTTAAGAAAGGAAACGTAAGTAAACTAAAAATATACTGAATCCGAGTATTAACTCAGGTCAGAAGTAACATATTTGTAAAGAAAAATAAAATCGATTAAATCGAACTGGAGTGCTGATCGTTATTTCATCGATATATTTATTATTTTTATTACTTCATCCGTCGTTGTCGACGATGACTAAGGATATTGCACGGTGTGTCTGGTTGTGGCTGGTCAATCTGATGCCTGCTCCGAAGGGTCTGCTGCAGGTCGGGCGCTGGTGATCTGTTAGGACTAAAGACAAGGAATTGGGTCTGGACAATTAGAACTAACGATTACATCAAGTCTTGTAGAATTTGAACACAGGAAGTAAAAGGATGTCGTTTACTGGAGAATTCTGTTGATTACATAATCTTCGTTTGTTTATTTGTTAGCAGAAGACAGCAACGGCGTTGTGTTGGGTGTAAGTTATAACAGCACAGTGTGGCAGACGAAGATAAGCGATGACAAGGTATCTATTGAAACCAGATGATAAGTAACTTAGATATATGGAAGGTGAGAAATGGAAGAAATAATATGCTTAATACCAACACTGTTAGATGCTAACATAGAAATTATAATGGTAACGTCTAAGATTGAAATTCCGTGATATACGTATACCCCCCCCCCCAGACACACACACACGCACTTATATATATTTATGAGTCTACAGAAAGAGTGGAGATGCAACTTCAGCGTGTGTTTGTGTCTGTGTATGCTTGCGTATGTATGTGTGTATGTGTCTGTCTGTGTGTTTTTCTCATAGCGCACACTCTTCTCGAAAGCGTTCGTACCAGGCTCCTGGCGAGATATTTATCTTGTCGACACTGTCTCACTATTCACTGCTACCCAGGCTATCCTTCTTCCTCTAATTTCACTCCGAAACACGGTGTCAATGCATAATCAAATACCTTTCGACTGCATCTCCACTTGGATTGAAGGTATTTATCTCACTTCAACCTCTTCGGAATTATCGTATTCGGTGACTTCAAATATCAAATTTCCTATTGGTTCCCAAATTTATCTATCAATAATGCTGCCAGTACCGAAACCGACCATTTTTCTAACTCTCGACTCCCTATAACCCCTTTTTCACTTCGTTTATGCATCTCTGACTGACACACAGACACTTCAAGTATCCCTCAACTCATTCTTACCTTCCATCTTAAACTCTGCCAGACATTAACTCTTCCTGCACTTATTGAAGCGTTTGGTCACTGCCTGATCACGGTTCACCTCGCCACATCGTTATACAACACGATATTCTCCATCCGCAACACCATGTGACACTTAAAGGAAGTAGATTATTGTTTGGAGTAATTTCCACCAAAAATGTGCAACCGAAAATGTACTCATTCTGGTGAGAGATAAATATTATTCAATAAACAAAGTATATATTTTTATGAGCAAATAATAGTTTCATGCGATGGAAACGACTCAGGCAGCATTTTATAGTATAACTGGTGCCGTGATGCAATCATTCTGTTTTACCTTGTTATGCCATGTGGGCAGAGCCCGAGGATTGCATGAAAGCACAAGACGTGTTATAAAATGGTGGCTGAGTTGTTTTCATCGTATGAAACTATTAGTAGGTCGTAAAAATATATGATATAATATTATATATATATATAAGGTGAAGATAAACTTACTTGGAAATCAATGCAATTAAATAATAAATAAGAAATAACATAATATAATATATAATATATAATATTATACATATATATATATTTATATATAATATTATATCATGTATTATATATCATATATTATATTGTATTATATGTTATTTATTATTATTATTTATTATTTAATTGCATTTATTTCCAAGTAAGTTTATCTTCACCTTTTTGATGCGACTCTCTACTCTATACTTTCATTCTCTAATTCCCTTTCATCCCCTCCCTCCTTCACCGTTTTCTATTCGTTCCTATCTCTCTCTCTCTCTCTCTCTCTCTCTCTCTCTTCTCTCTTTCTCTTTCTTCTCTTTCTCCATCATTCTCTTTTTCTCTCTCTCTCTCTCCCACTCTCGTTGCTCACACGTGACATCGTCCATCTTTCTTTTCTTCACGTGACCATCTTACTTTTCCTGCACGGAAGTGTTTTTCTCTATCTTCTATCATTTCTCTTTTCGAAAGAAATGTTTCTCCCAACATTCACTATTTTCCTCTCGTTCTTGCCTAACGATACTCCATGTTTGTTTTCGTTCGGTTTCATTGTATGTCTCCACTGTCATTTTTCTGTTCCCAACTTTGACCCTCCATAAATCCTACATTTTATTTTAGAATTTATAAGAGCAGCTGACTTTGAAGACTGATATCGTCATTGAATGCTCGAAATGAGGAGCAGATGGACAGCCGAAAACTTATGAAGGGTCTTTTCTCTGTGTTTACTTGTCTTATTTTCCATTTTTTTCTTGTTGTCTGCGTACTTCACTCGTTTTTCCCTCGTTTATTTACGTATTTCATGTCATTTGCACCGTTGGTAAGGTCCTGTACCCATATATGCATGTATATATATATTGCATATTGTTTATTATTTGTATATATATGTATATATATGTATATATATATATATATATATATATATATATATATATATATATATATATATATATAGTGTAAATTTATCCAATGAAGAAGAAAACAATTAAAATGCGCCATCTTAATTTAAGAGAACTTCAACCTAAACGAATCGAAACTCGTTAGTGACATTGGGAGTAAATGCAAATTGATTTAATTCAGTAAGAGATGAAACCAAATTAAATTAGAGTGATGTGCCTCGACTTGTAACTCACTGTGAACATTATTATTAGGATTAAAATTAAAATTATCCCCACAAAAAAGCCATCTCTACTCATATAAAACGCCCTCGCCTCTAAGATGCACCCCCGACTTACAAGGTTCAAATCGGGAATTTTATCATTGGACCGACTATAAGCCGCAGCGACTTTTTGATAGTGGAAGGCAAAGTTAAATTAGGAATCACACCGACATAGCCTTTGAAGACACTTGCCCCAGATGCCAGGCA
The DNA here is from genome assembly GCF_046866305.1 of Octopus bimaculoides. Lineage (NCBI taxonomy): Eukaryota > Metazoa > Mollusca > Cephalopoda > Octopoda > Octopodidae > Octopus > Octopus bimaculoides. The sequence goes on along the minus strand of NC_142933.1, from coordinate 112,119,182 downwards.
GTGGGCCTGAATCCAGAACCAAGTGGTTGGGAAGTAAATTTCTTACCACACAGCTACAGAAGCTTCAAAGTTTCGGCCATTTAAGTCATCGTGGGACTTCGAAGCATTTAAGTTAATCTTGGCTTTATATAGTCTTTGTTCAAAGTCACTGTCAATAATATTCTTGTTTAAGCATGATAAATTTGTATTCCTCAAAAATATAGAGTAACTTATCAGATTAATCTAAAATTGCTTTTATTATAACTGAACATAAAAACAAACATTAATATAGCTATATATATATATATATAAAAACGTGCGTATATATGAATGTATGTAAGTGTCTGTATGTATTTGATCTGATCTTCCTCCTAAAATTACGTTAAAAACGTTTTTATATTCAATAAGATAGATTTCTCTCACAAGAATCGTTAGAACAAAACCGTTTAACCTTTCAAATAACAATGTAATAGCCCGTTACTCATGACATTAAAATTTTATGTTGCTTTATACGTGTTCCTGTTATGTTTACACAGAATTACGTTCGACTTTAATCTCTCGATATCATCTAGTCTACAATAATTGGGAACATAATCCAGTGTAGTACATCCCTTCAATTTTCCATCATAAAACCAAAGATAGTTTCAAAACAAACAGTTTATGAACATTTTCTAATTTCGTTGTGCGATGTCCATTCACCTCCGTTTCCCTAATATTTCATTCGTACATCAAGCAACAATTAAGGGGAATTTTTTAGCTGCGCATCAGATGGTATGTAGGATCTATTCTTTGTATGCTATAAGTGTGTGAGTGCAAGGATTCAATTTAATGCCGAGGTCAGGGAGAAATAGTTAATTACTAGTGGTTCACTGTACGTTTCTCAAAAATAATGATAAAGGTGTGCCTGTAACTCGAGGCGGGTTGAATGTCTCCGGGGATTTCATTCATAAAACACCGGTTCCTTTAGTGGGTGTTTGTTTCCTTTATCGTCACTCGTCGTCATTCACACACCACGAACACACACAGATATATGTATATATTCATACATACATGTATACGTACGTGTGAATATATGTATGTATGCATGCATGTATGTCATTGCTCAGTTTATTTCAAGATTTCTTACCAATAGAGAAAGAACCGGTTTCTAACCTAGATCCAAGGCTCTTTCATTGGCATTTCAACATCAACAGCGGGGTAATTTTGTTTGTATGTATGTATGTATGTATGTATGTATGTGTATGTATGGATGCATGATGCGTGTATGTATGTATGTATGTATGTATGTATGTATTATGTATGTATGCATGTATGTATGTATGTATGCATGTATGTATGTATGTATGTATGTATGTATGTATGTATGTATGTGTATGTATGTATGGATGCATGATGCACGCATGTATGTATGTATGTATGTATGTATGTATGTGCGCAGTTCTGCATGTTTTATGTACGTATTCTCATGCATGTAGTTGCATATCTAGACATGTTCATATATATTTAAATGATAAACTTCTGGAAAGCTTTACAAATATTTACAGTTCTAGTGATAGCTTGGATCTGTAGTCTTTGAATCAGCTTTCTTCTTCCTGGTTTGGAGAAGCCTGATTTCTCAAGATTGATATTTAGGCAACGTGTTATATATCCCAGGGCCCCAATAATTACAGGTATAAACCTGAACTTGTAATCTGGATAGAGTAGCTGCAGATTTCTCAATAGTTCAGCATAAGCGTTCTCTTTTTCACTGATATTCAGCTTTATGTTAACATCCGCTGAGCAGCTAATTTCCACAAATGTGCTCAGGTTCTCTTCTCTGTCCCAAAATCATATCAGATCCGTTGTGCTTAGATTTTATTGAGGTCTTGTATGCATGTAGCATGCATGTATGTAGCATGTATGTATGCATCAGCTTCAGTAATCCGAACGACAAATGTACCACTTTCATATTATCCGAACAAATTATCCGGATCCCTTCTCTCTCTCTCTCTCTCTCTCTATATATATATATATATATATATATATATATATATATAAGTAGCCACGCTGCGTCTAACCCAAATTATGGAACTGTCTTAAGATTTCTTCTATTGTTTACAATAATCAAAATTGAATTTAAATTCCTTTTGCTACACATCTCCAATATATTCCTCTCTATGAAACTATCAGCTGGTTTTTCCTTCCTATTTTATACCTCTTTGTCTGTATTATGTTCCAATTGTTTATGTTTAATCTCTCCCTCTCTCTCTCACTCACTTTCTTTCTCTCTCTCATTACTTTCTCTCTCTCTTTTTCTTCCTCTATTTTTCTCCCTTTCTCTATATCTCTTCCCCTTACTCTCTTTCTCTGTGTCTCTCTCCCTTTCTCTCTCTCTCTCTCTCTCCCTCTCTCTCTCTCTCTCTCTCTCTCTCTCACTCTCCTATAAATATTGCGAACACTGTAATGTATTTTGTTTTAATTTAAACGCTTACCATTCTAATATATGTTCGTCACCCTGAAATGTATTACAAAATACTGACATCAGTGTGTGTCGCGAAATGAAATTCTTCCGATTTTCGAATTTGTCCCTGTTAAACATAGTCTTATCTCTAGTCCAGAAGATAGAAATTGTTTGAAGTGAGAAGACAAGAATCAGCACCTGTCTCATAAATGTTGGCGACTGATAAGAAACTCTTCAAGTCATACAGAGAAGTTATTTTATATGATAAATAGTTCACTTTCATATAATTAGCTCTGTCTCTAACAGCTAATCAACGCCAAGATGGTCTGATTGATTTGACCACAAAATCTTTTAGTGGCTGACACATTCCAACCTTTTAAGTCGAGGCACATCACTCTAATTTAATTTGGTTTCATCTCTTACTGAATTAAATCAATTTGCTTTTATTCCCAATTTCACCAACAAGTTTCGATTCGTCTAGCTTGAAATTCTCTTAAATTAAGATGGCGCATTTAAATTGTTTTCTTCTGCATTGGATAAATTCAAACGATTTTGTTTTTTTTTTTTTATTATATCATAATATAATATATCATCACCATCATCATAATCATTATCATTATCATTATCATTATCATTATTATTATTATTATTATTATTATTATTATTATTATTATTATTATTATTATTATTATTATTATTATTATTATTATTATCATTATTATTATTATTATTATTATTAAAATCACAAGCCTTCTGAAATGCAACGACCCAGTGTAATTCGCAGGGCTTGTTGCCTTTTAATTCTAATATCTTTACTCTCTTCACTCATTGAGTGCTATACTATTTGTTGAGGCCTTACTATACATTATATATATATATATATATATATATATATATATATATATATATATATATATATATATATATATATATATATGAAAAGAAATGAGTAGAAATGGCTTGGGGTGGGTAATTTTATTTTAATCTTCATAATAATGTTTACAGAGAGTTACTCTTTTAAGTCGTGGCACATCACTCTAATTTCATTTGGTTTCATCTCTTACTGAATTAAATCAATTTGCTTTTACTCCCAATTTCACTAACAAGTTTCGATTCGTTTAGGTTGAGACAAAGTTCTCTTAAATTAAGATGGCGCATTAAATTTTATTTTCTTCTTCACTGGATGAATTTGAGCAATATATATATATATATATATATATATATATATATATATATATATATATATATATATATATATACATGCATATATATATATTATACATATATATATATATATACATACATACATATATATACATATATACATATTATATATATATATACATATATATACATATATATATATGCATTAAATATATATATATATATACATATATATATATATATATATATATATATATATATATATATATACATATATATATATATATATATATACATACATATATATATATATATATATATATATATATATATATATATATATATATATATATATATACATATATATATATATATATATAAGTGGTAGGTTTGCCTCGATCCTTCAGGGGTAGTCTGAAGCATCCAAGCAACCAGGGTATGTTTAAATCCGGAGGCACTCCTGGGGATCACCTGTATGGGTACCGTCTTGGGAAGAGGGCGTCCAGAGGCAGGTAATTTATTGCTTAAACCGTAGTTTATGTATTTACTTGGAGAATGGAGCAACAAGTACAAGAAAAAGCATTTTCGTTGGCTATCTAGTCCAACGAAAATGCTTTTTCTTGTACTTGTTGCTCCATTCTCCAAGTAAATATATATATATATATATATATATATATATATATATATATATATATATATATATATATATATACATATATATATATATATATATATATATATATATATATATATATATATATATATATATATATATATAATATTATTCATCTCTCACCAGAATGAGTACATTTTTTGTTTATCTTATCTTCACAGAATATACTATACACGTGGCTGTATCAACAAGTTCCCGGACTAGTTTTCTAGTACGCTAACGCATGGCAGCACACGGTTGCCTACGCAACCGTATGCTGCCAGTGAGAGCGAGCAATGACCTCCGTGACACAGTGTGCCGAGTAACATCGCAACGTTTACTTCGCAAGCTTTGAAATTTGTGGTTTTGCGATCACGTGCATGCTGTAGATTGCGATTTCAATTTGGAAGAAAGAACCGACGTGAAATTTTCTACTACACAGACATTGAGCATGCTTCAGCCAGCTTATGGTGATGAAGCAATGGGTCGTATGCAATATTTTGAGTGACACGTGCGCTTCAAAAGTGGAAGAATATCCTTGTTCTCTGGAAGATGATGAGTGACATGGAAGACCTCACACAAAAGTCATCCCCGGAAAGGTGGAGAAAATTCATGAGCTTGTGCATGAGGATTTTCGAAGGACAATCAATGACTTTTCAAAGCGTTTGAGGCGAAAGTGAGCGGATCTGGAGTGTGGAGGACTGGATTCTTGATGACGACAATGTACCCTGTGACCGAGATCTGCTCACTTGTGAGTTTCTCGCACAAAACAGCATGGTATCGCGGCGGACTTTCATCTCCTCTTCAAACGTCGCCGTTTTAACAATGTTGTCGAGATCCAGAACGAATCGCAGAAGGCCCTAGACTCTCTTACGGGAAACTACTTATATATATATATATATATATATATATATATATATATATATATATATATATATATATATATATTAAATATATACTTTTATAAAACAAATTTTACAAAATATATAGTATCTGTTAACAGTCTTAGCCAAAAGCTCACAGTTGAGTTTTTGTATATATATATGTATACATGTCTCTTAAAGGATAGAGCTCAAAATCAATGCATTGAAGATACTTTATTGCAGCAACAATTATAATAACAGAAACAACCACAATAAGCCAAACCTATGCACATTTCAATAGGGTATCCCGGAAAAATAAACCACATCATAAGATGTCTCGTAAAATATTGTAACAAATTACAACATATTACAAATTTCTGGATACTCCATCTCATCAGGGTCGCATTATTGCCATCACCAATACTATTATTAGCAAAACACACACATCATCCAAGAGGGTGAAAGAATAATCGACGGCACGCAACCTACCATCGTTATTTTCTTACAGAATGCAAACAAACCAGTCAACCGAAATCCAGCGACGTACACCGCCCGGTTTACAGCGTAAAAATCCCTTGCCAAAAATTCATCCCCCATGTACATCAAGATTTCCTATCGGATCTTCCTATAACGATAGTGTATTAATTAATTCATTAATTATACCCGCCCACGCACACGCACCGCACACCACCACCCACATACCCACACCTACACCCACACACACATATACCTATATTAGATACACACACCAATATATATTTATATGTATTTTTTATGTATAACCATACACACAAACACATATACACACAAACACATATATACACTCACATATGCATGCATATACATATACACACATACAGATACACATGCACCCACATAAACGCGCACAGATACACACACACATTTACATATATACGCATACATACTCACATACACACATGCGTACATATGTACATACATACATATAGCTATACCTCCATATATACATCGATACATATGCACATACATACACACAAGCTTATATATGTTTACATGTTTACATGTACACACATACACATACGTCTCCATACACACATATATACATATATACACACATACACTCTCACGTGTCTCCACATGTATACCTACACCCATATACATATACACTCATATATTTGCGCCACAGACCTAATTCCAGTAAGATATATAGAGATGAATATACCTCTTCCTTAATTTCGAACTTGTGCCTATACACATTCCGGTAATTCTTATTTATAAAATGCATACGTATGTCTATACATATGTAGACATCTGTAAGCTTTAAACGTTATTTTATTAACTAGGTGACCCTTGAAAAAAAGTATGGAAAATAATTCCAAGTTACATAACGAACAAGTACTTTTACCCTTGTCGTACGGCATCGATTTGCCTACTAACAACCATTCAAGGGAGTAATCCTTTTTCTCATCTTTCAATTTCCAAACTAAATTACTAAGCGCCGTACTATATTGCTTACTCCTATCCCTAAAGGATGAGTAATGATTAGAAATTCGTTTCGAGACCTCAAGTGACGAAGCCCCGATATAACTCCAAATCTTCTTATCCGTTATAACATTACACCTATAGACAATGTTTTTAGTTTTAGCATTTGCACTAAGGAATCTTATTCTATTAGGGTTATCTTCAGATATTTCTATTAGTTTATTACCGAAGTTAGTGGTATTATCCATATCCTTTTGGTCTTGACTAACATCTCGACCATTGCCTGTATTATTATTATTATTACCCTCTGTGTTTATGTCAACAGAACTATGACTAGAGTTTGAGGATAAAAGTTTAAAGTTATGAGCGGCGATAATTTGGGTCAAATTCTTGGTGTTTGAAAATCCGAACCTTACCTTATGCTCGTTAATAACCTTATAGTAGAGCGAGTTAATTGGAAAATGTTTCCTAACTACATTCCTGAATAAACTAACTAAATTTGATTTTACTTGCCTCCCATAAGGGACGATGAACCATAGACTATCCTGTTTCCTAGAATAACAACCTACATTATTATCCCTAAAAAACTTAAGCCTACTACTTATTGTGGCTGTTTCTGTTATTATAATTGTTGCTGCAATAAAGTATCTTCAATGCATTGATTTTGAGCTCTATCCTTTAAGAGACATGTATATATATATATATATATATATATATATATATATATATATATATATATATATATATATATATATATATATATATATATATATATATATATATATACGGTTTAGATATAGATTCAAGGTCGAATATGGTACTTATGCGTAGGCACCCGGATATAGTATCCCAAAAGGATAGGTGATCAAAATCAAAAAATAATCAACACGGATTTCAAAGGTGATTGCAGTACGCACGTTTCATGCTACTTCAATTTATTTAAGTAATGCGAGCATTACATTAAATGCAATATGAAGAGCAATCTTCAGCTGCACGAAAATGCAGAAAAATTACTGTAGAAAAGACATATTATAAATGTGGCAACATTTCAAATCTCTCCAACTTGGATTTGAAATGTTGCCACATTTATAATATGTCTTTTCTACAGTAATTTTTCTGCATTTTCGTGCAGCTGAAGATTGCTCTTCATATTGCATTTAAAGTAATGCTCGCATTACTTAAATAAATTGAAGTACCATGAAACGTGCGTACTGCAATCACCTTTGAAATCCGTGTTGCTTATTTATATATATATATATATATATATATATATATAAAGCTGTATTATTACTGTTATTAATGATGATATTAATAAGATAATAATAGAATGGTTAACAATTTCACGCTGTTACAGGCACTATATAAACTAAATTTAGATTCAATTGGATATATGATACCACTTGCTAAAATCAGAGACTAGGCTCCAAAACCACCATTAGAAATAGGCTTACCTTTGCGATGAATATATCAGTAAGTAATGTATATTTCAATACCATTTGATTTCACTCTCTGTATGACCAACATACTCTGGGATCTGCAGTTGAAAATAACATTTTAACATCTATTTCTAAAATATTCACAACATTAGCTCGTGTGCGTCCCTTACTTTAAACATCCAGCTCCGTTTAAAAGAAAACTATATCGAGTAAGAATAAATTTAAATAAAGACGTATCATTACCGTTATTAATGATATTAATAAGGTAATAAGGTAATATTGTGCATATAACGGTGTGAGCTTGCTATTATTTATTTATGTCTTCATCTGAAGGATGAAACAATGACTGTGTCTTTCTCATTTTGTAGAATATACCGGTACCATGAAACGGTGTATTGCATTGTATATATATTAGCCATAATTCCTAGAAAAACATACAGAGACCCTCAAAAGGGATTGTTTGTGTTTTGATATACCAAGGTAAGTATTTTTAAGAGGTAAGACAAGATAGTAAAACAATAGCCAATTATCGTTCCGATGGTAACGAGGAATAGACAATGAGCCATAACACCTCGGAACACGATACAGGGACCACACCGAAGTTATTGATTGAGCGTGTGTGCTTATGGTGGTGTGTTACTAAAATCTTTCGTCCGAGTTTAGATGAGCGAGCGTCGTGTCAATAGCGCCGAGGTACAATTTTTTCAGTCGGATTCTCAACCTTACTGCAAGCCTTACCGGTTCTTCCTTTCAACTTTTTCGGATTCTAGACGTCGAGACAAAGAAAATGATATACGAACCTCGAAAATGGCCGGGAATGCGCTTAAGACATTCTGTTATTAAACGCCTCATTTAAAAGTCCTTATTTTGAAGGTTAGAGATAATGGTTTGGTAGTACTAAAGAACGGTTTCCATTTAATGCAAATAATTTGACTTATAAGTTTGAAGGCAAGAAAAAAGTGATTATTTTAACTTAATTTGGAATTAAAAACCCAGGTGAAATGATAGCAACATTTATCTCTGCAGAAAACATATTTCTTTATATTCCAGAATCGATAAAAATGCTCTATTTCTGTTGATGAGAAAATATTTTAAGAAAACGAACTGAACAGTAACGGGATCAAAGTTTGGTTGAATTGATAAAGTATTTAATTAAATAACATGTAATTTCTGATTGAAATTGTATGAAAGGCCTACTTTGTCACAAGAATTTCTTACTTCCCATTCTAATTCCGACCCCATAACAATTAAAGCCCCTTCCGTACCTCCATCAAAAGAAACGTCCAATATAGATAGACTGGATATTGTCATTAACGAAGATGATGAAAACAATCAAGATATCGTCCAATCGTCTTATGATCTAAAAAATATTATTAAAGACATGAAAATATTTGAAATTCCAGGAGAGCAAACAGTTTCTGGTCCTGAGAACTAATCTTTCAAATTCCATTGAAGTGTTTCATCAAGATTCTTGAAATAGTTTTATGCAAAGGGTGCCTTCTGGCATAGAGACATACTGTACAACTGCTTGACCCCAAGTCACTCCAAGTCACCCCAAGTCTACAAGACCTGGTCACAAAACACGACGGCTCCATCGTGGAAATATGCGGAAGTTTCCTAAGAGGAAATAAAATGTAGATTCAGTGTGGACAGCAGCTACTGGACAACGGTCTTTTTTGGAAATGACACAGGATATTGTAAGGCTACTGACCTGGCTTCATCAGACATTGAGTTTGAGAAACATGTACCAGCACTCGCGACCACCGTAAACAACAAAAGATCCAGGGTGGCTACCTCTGACACCTCTATAGATATGTCAGACCAGTGCTTACTACCGATACCCTATAGTACCATGGAGTTGGCGCAGATGTTTTCAAGAAACAACTTGATCACCTGCTGTCCAAGGTCCTGGATAAGCCTGCAAGAAATTCAAAAGGTGGCAGCAACATGAAGCTCCTTTCTTCGCCAAAAGCCAATCGCATAAAAATTGCCATTGAAAAGTTGATTACACTGGCGTTGCCCCATAGAAAAGAATTAAAGAATTCCGAAAAAGTGTTTTGAACACAAGTATCCATGTTTTATGTTTATGGAATAAATTTTTGTATTAATTCTTCATTTTTTGTGTGTGTGTGTGTCCAACATTCTAATAAATATGTTGGAGTTTTTCTTCTCTTGATTCTGAGGATGAACCCAGGAAAACTGTGAAGCGATCACGGTGTCTAAATAGCGTTGCTCTTAACTGGTTCATAAGTGAATCCCGTTCTTATTGATCAGTTCGGGTCACGTGATGGAATCAGTACTTCGATGATTGCTAAGGATTAATAATAACTATATGTCATAATGGCGGATACCTAGTGAATGGCAGGCAACTCTGATGCAGTAGTTAGGTTTTGATTGTCTTTCTTTTCTGAGAAAGACAGCGAAATCAACAATTTCAATAAAATTTATTAAATACTCTTCATTAATTGTAAAATCTAGTTTTGGCTCCTTTGGTGGTATCAGAATAGAAGTTCAGCTTAATTATTCAGAGATACAGCGGTTGTTGCAATATGTGTAGCTTCTCATAAAGATAAAGACGACAGTTGTATGCTGCAGAGAATTAGAAAGGTCCATGTTATGATTGCTCCAGGTTATAATGAGTAGATGATGTTCAAGGAACGACCTGTTTAACGCGCCTGTATCATGTCATAAAAAAACTTCTGCGTAGTTACACCGAATTTAAATTGATATAAAAATTAATGACGACTTATTCATTGCTATGAACAACTGAAACTATATATCATATGTAAATCTGACCTTATATAAATATGTTGACTATCCGATACATTGAATGGTTGTAGACCAGGATACCATATAACAATCGCCCTGCACGCCGTACAAAATGTTGAACAGTAATTGTTTCCCGAATTGATAGGTTTTGAGTTGAAATTCCGCCGATATGAACTTTGTCTTTAATTCTTTCTGGGGCGATAAAATGGAGTACCAGTGAAGTACAGGGATCGAAATAATCGATTTGTGCCCCCTTTCAAAACTGCCGGCTTTGGGCCAAAATTGAAAGAATTATTATTCCTACTCTAAGCATGCGCCTGTAGATTGGAGAGCAACATTTAGGAGAGAGCGTGTGCTTTTGGTAGCCAAGGTAATCCTGGATCTGCGGGGTTCCTTGCTTGGCCCTAGTTGGCGTTTCTCCTGTATCAGGTCTGCATCAGTCATGTTTTCACATACTTTTTATACGATGTAAACTTTTATCACATTCAACCGTTTTTTTCAATTCTTACTCCCAAACCTCTATGAAAATCCCTACACAAATTATTGTCTGCCCTTATCAATGCCCCGTGCCTAATAAATTTATTACTGTCGTTGTTGTTGATATTATTACTATTATCATTATTATTATTATTATTATTATTATTATTATTATTATTATTATTATTAGTAGTAGTAGTAGTAGTAGTAGTAGTAGTAGTAGTAGTAGTAGTAGTAGTAGTAGTAGTAGTATCGTCATCGTCGTCATTGTTCACATCATCATTATTATTATCATCATCATCATCATTATCATCTAATCATTTCTGAGTTTCAGTCACACCAGTTACAATGCAGAAGAAAGTCTAGTTCAACTTTACCCGATGTCAAATTTCTTGGAAACAAGACAGAAATAATATTTTTATAAAATGTCATTGAACTTAAATCGATAATATAACAATGATAATTTCTACAAACATCAACACCGCTCCCTCTCTCTCTCTCTCTCTCTCTCTCTCTCTCTCTCTCTCTCTCTCTCTCTCTTTCTTTCCACCTCTCTCTCTCACTTTCTCTCACTCTCCATCGACAAACTGCACAGTGTTTTCTTGTCTTCCTTTCATTAGCTCACGTACATTTTAATATACTACCAGTCATAGTAAGCTACAGTAGCTTTCAAATGATATTTCGCTATCATAAATCTACAAAGGTCTTCGAGTTCCTACACAGAATGTGTAGAATTGTTCTGTAAATCTTTTACTTTGCTGAACAAAGAAATCTATGACTTTTACTGACGCAAGCATTTAGACATATTTTTTTAAAGCTTATATCTATTTTCACTGATCTAACGCAGTATTAGATGTATTGTGCAGTTTTGCAGTTAGATGTAATCTTGTAGTGTACAATTGTTAGTAACATTGTAATGTATTATGTAGCATTGTCTAGTGAATGTTGAAATTGCTGCTGTATATTTTGTATATCTTCAAAGAGACTATTTTGTGCAGCTGACTACGTTATAGAAATTTATGTTCTGACCTCAGGAATAAACATGAATAGCCATGCTTTATAGAACTACATTATCGAAACTTGTACCAGAAATAACAAATGTCGTCTTACATGCGCTGGAATTGGTGTAATTTTCCTATATATGTCAGATATGTTGATGGTTTGTTCTGGATTTATCTGACGAATAGAAAATTATACACGTTTATTTGGCCTGTAAAGTATTTAAAATATTTAGACACAGGGGCGATAAACGTTTCGAGATAAACGAGTGATCATGTAACCCCATAGCAATAATTTCATGGGCGTGTTTCCTTGAAAATTCTGTTAGCAATTAAATTGGCCCTCTTAGACATTGTTAAACTCATACAAACCAAAATTTCACATCCGGCAGTTTGCCAACTTTTCACACATGAATATAAAGATGATTTTCAAAAGAAAGGTACTCTCATAGACAAGATATAATGCCTATGTAATATTTGCTGCTTTCAATTTTTGTTGAATGTACAACTGAAGGCAACCAGACTTTAAATATATGAGCAGATCATTAAAATGAATTATTGATATTCTTCCTTAGAATATTTGAAAGGCATTCATGAGAAATAACTCGTCAGTGTCTTTTTTTAAATATATATTAATATCTTCTATACAGACATACATGTAGGTGCGTGTGTATGTATGCAGAAGTATATATATATATATATGTGTGTGTGTGTGTGTGTGTGTGTGTGTGTGTGTGTGTGTGTGTGTACGTGTTTGTATATATATATATATGTATATGTATATATATATATATATATATATATATATATATATATATATATATATATATATATATATATTGTGTTTTTGTTCCATATATATATATATATATATATATATATATGGAACAAAAACACAATAGAGTGCATTAAAACGTTTGGACAAATAGACGATACAAAGGCAGACAAGAGAAACAGCAATTAGAAGGACAGGCAAAAAGACGAGTCACCTTGGCTTTCTTTCTTCAGTCAAGTCCCAGAAGTCACAACCATTTCGGGCAGTTGCACTCGAGATGGTTCGATCTGGTTTCCCCCCCCCAAAAAAAAGTCTAAGCTAAGAGCATTAGACCCCTTTGTAAGAAAGTTAGCGAATGTGTACGGTAGCAAAGACAAAAAAAAACCAATAAACAAAAAGAACGGAGAACATGGTACACAACTACGAACACAAACGACAAGAAATAACAACAGGCGTCTTTCGACTGAGAACGAATCCAATTCACATACATAAATACATACATATGTTTCAGACAAATTACACTTAGAAATGTTGCATATATTCAGGCATTTAATATGTTCTCAATAATATTGAAAGTTACCTCGAAAGAATTCGATCACGTATAAAACCTAATCTTTAGGGTTTCAAATTCGATTCACTTTGCCCAGGGCCTTCGTAACTCACGGTTGACTAATTTCCAACCGCGCTATGTACAGACAAGAGCAAGGTTTGTTTATTTATTATTTATTTATTTATTTATTTACTTATTTATTAAGGAAGGCCTGGAAACGCTCATGCCTGTAAACTACTTCACACCAGGTGATGTTAACCAATGGAAAGGCCGCCTGCCTTAGTGCCGATAAAATTTGGCACCAGAGTTCGTGCAAACCTTGATGGTAGAACACAAATGTACGAGACATATACCTCACGGTAATCTGTTTGACACCCTAACAGTTCCATCAATCCACTGCCTTTGTTTGGTAAATTTTCATTGATTTCGAAACGAGGGTAAAAATTGGCCTTGACACGATTTAGCCTCATTGCGCGAAGCATTCTCTTCGAAGTGCTAACGACACTGCCAGTTCGCCGCCTTCTTCACCTGCCTATAAAAGTAGATGTAGGTGTCGAGGGTCCGAAGTTGGTACCCATTAACCAAAACTATTCTTCATTCTTAGCTAAACAAACAAGAAATTACTAGATGTATGTGGTACAACTGAAACCTCTCGAGAATCACATGATCATCTGGGTAATTAACGAAAGTTTAGTCATCTTACCACACTCTAATACCTTTACCCAGCTCTACAAATTACTTTGCTCGAAATAATATCAATCAAACATTTTTCTGTAAACTACTGAGGTTTCGAAATAGTATTAGTTGAACATATTTCCTGATAATCTTAATTAACTTCCCGGTTTCTAGGCTTACTTTGTTGGAAAATAGATTGTGTGTTTTGTTTACGTGGGTTTTGTGGGGAATTATTAATTTTATTTTTTTTTTACGAATGCGTCTTATTTTCTACGGATTAATTCATACAAGATGTATTTTTAGAGATGAAATCCTTAAAAAAGAAAACTGTTACTTCGTTTCTTACAACAAACAGAAAGTTATGATTTTACTGTATTTACACGCTCATCTATCTTCATTACCAACTACAAAATCGCTGTGTTATTTGTATTTCACTGTATAGCTGTGATAAACCGATAAAATAGCTGTCTCATTCTTTCTCAAATTCTCTCCTAATCTCTTTCTATCTATCTCACTCGCTCTCTCTCTCTCTCTTTCTCTCTCTCTCTCTTACTATATATGTGTGTGTGTGTGTGTGTGTGTTGACATACACACAGACTCACATATTCACCCACACACCTACATCTATATATATATATATATATATATATATATATACATATATATATGTATATATATATATATATATATATATATATATATATATATATATATATATATATATATATATATATATATATATATATATATATATTAATATATTTACATCGAACATAAAAGTACGGAATACTAAGAAGAGAATAAGATACGTAATTTCTTAACTCAGCAGCTGTTTCAGAATTGCTGGAATTTACGTAATAATCGTAAACTTCATAATCTGCATATTGAGAGTGCAACCAGCAAACAGTTACAAGGAGATATTACAAGATTTCCGGCTTCCTTCATCAAGAGAAGGTTGGCAAAATCGATTCATATAGTAGTTCCAGAGGTTTAAAGGTTGAAGGGAAAGAAGCGAGAGAGAGAGAGAGAGAGAGAGAGAGAGAGAGAGAGAGAGAGAGAGAGGAGAGATAGAAAGAAAGAAAGATAGATAGATAGATAGATAGATAGATAGATAGATAGATAGATAGATAGATATTATTAAGTATTTCTACTTTTGGCAGGAGGTCGGGAATTTTGTTGGTTGGGTCGACCATGCTGACCCCGATGTTGAATGGTTCTTTATTGTGTCGATTACAAAAACATGAGAAACAAACTCGAAAATGGCGACATTTGGACTCAGATGGTAAAAAATCGGAAGAAACGCCGCTAAGCATTTTACTCGATGCGCTAACTATTCTATAAGCTCAACTTACGCACACTCACACACACATATAGACTCGCGCGCACGCACACAGGCAATATATTGATAATATATATAATATAAAACACACACACACACACGTGTGTGTGTGTGTATTCACATATGCACCATGCATACATATTACATACACAAATATACATATACATATATATATATATATACATATACATATATATATATATATATATATATATATATATATATATATATATATATATATACATGTATATATATATATATATATATATATATATATATATATATATATATATATATATATATATAGCACATGCCTGCAAGCACCACAATACAAGGTTGGGTGAAACGATCTGCTTTTATATCCTAATTGGAATGTCTTCTGCTTCTGCGAAGCCATTGAAAACCTGTAGATCGCTTCTACGCTCTCTGATTATATTTCACACAAGCCGGTTCGATTTTATTTCGGAAGTGACACGAGTATACGACATTAATAAGCCGCAACTACTAAGAAATATATATCGTTGCTCCTGTGGTCACTACTGGGGTGGTTTCATTTTGCTAGAATCTGAAGTATATTGTGCTTTTTAAAACTATTCGTCCTCGAAAAGATATTTCTCAGAAGAACCCTCAACGGTTTCTGGCGTCTAAAACACTCACACGCTATGTCGTTTTGATAGTTTTGACAGTAGAGGTCCTTCTACTGCAAAATTCGAACTTATCATGTGTGTATATGTGTTTGTATGTTCATTGTATGTATGTATGTATATATATATATATATATATATATATATATAAAGTGTAGTATATTGCCACTTAAGTGTGGCTGACCCCTAGGGGTGGATGTTACTGTTGCTTTTAGCCCCAGGAGGACATCT
This sequence comes from Octopus bimaculoides, assembly GCF_046866305.1. Lineage (NCBI taxonomy): Eukaryota > Metazoa > Mollusca > Cephalopoda > Octopoda > Octopodidae > Octopus > Octopus bimaculoides. The sequence goes on along the minus strand of NC_142933.1, from coordinate 112,102,729 downwards.
CCTCTGGGGCTAAAAGCAACAGTAACATCCACCCCTAGGGGTCAGCCACACTTAAGTGGCAATATACTACACTTTATCGTGCAGTTACTGTTAATACTTCATTTAGAGAATTAACATTGCTATATATATATATATATATATATATTTCGATTATCTTCACTAAACCGGAAGAAATCCCTAATTACCTCCCCCTATCTAGAACTCTTCTTTTCAGACTGGAGCGAACACGTTACAGTGAAGTGGAGAAATTTGAAAAGACAACACGAAACCGGTTATTTCTCAAAATACAATGTTTATATACCAAAAAGATTATATAACATTTTTCTGACATAATTTAAATATATACTTTAACCATGTAACACAAGCCTTCTGTAGTTTTTTCACTCTTATTATCTTTTATATATATAATTTTTTTGTTTCATTCATTTGACTGCGGCCACGCTGGGGTCCCGCCTGTAGTTGAACAAATCGACCGCAGGACTTATTCTTTGTTAGCTTAGTACTTACTTAATCTGTCTCTTTGGAGGAACCGCTAAGTTTCAGGGACGTAAACGCACCAACATCGGTTGTCAGGTGATGGTGGGGATACAAACACAGACACAAATATATACATACATACATACATACATACATACATACATATATATATATATATATATATATATATATATATATATATATATATATATATATATATATATATATATATATGTATGTATGTATTAACCATGTATATATATATATATATATATATATATATATATATATATGTATTAACATATATATATATATATATATATATATATATATATATATATATATATATATATATATATATATATATATATATATATGTATTAACAATTCAACAACCTAAAGGCAAATTTCCAGATGTCACTAAAGTGGCAGAAGGTACAAAGTGGTATCGCCATTGCTAGAAATAAGAGCCAAACCGACGTATTAGCCGCAAGACCACTATCTTAATAAGCTGACAAGGATGTGCCGCCTGGGTAGGCAAAGTAGACAGTACCTACTGTGAGTAAAATAGATAGATAGCAATATTTTCCTTTTATGGCAAAATGTGAAGGTTACTCTGATTACTATGCAAAAATGCATAATATATTATTTTTTTGAAGATTAGGTAGGCATAATTCGCTCCTACCTTTAAGCTACGGATAGTAATGCTGTAGTTCACATGTTGTGTACACTCCTTCAACAACGTTTTCATTACGTACTATAAAGGCAGAAATATATCTGCCTTCAACTCAGTCGCGTGTTTCGCTTTTTTTTTTTATATGCTTTACTACATAAATCTCACCAACTGCCTACTCTGAGTAATTACTGACAGCACGTGCCTGATAGATAGATAGATAGATAGATAGATAGATAGATAGATAGATAGATAGATAGATAGATAGATAGATACATTTCTTTTATTAGCCACACAGGGCTCAACGAAGATGGGACAAATACAATGTAGAGCTTTTCTTTTTGGGAGGGGGAAGGAAGGAAAAAAAAAAAAAAAAAAAAAAAAAAAAAAAAAAATTGGTGGTGTCGATCAAAAGGGATCGTAGGAAGGGAAAAAGGGGCAGTTCGATCAAAAGGGATCGAAAAAAAAGAAACGGAAAGGCCGATCAATAGGGATCGTGTATCACACAGTAATGTTCTCGTGTAAAAAGAGGGGAGGACAGTTTAGGTTTAACCGTGGAAGGAAAAGCCCACGGAAAAGACCACGGTAACCTTGGTCAATATTCTCATTGAAGAAACTATAACAGTAAGTGACTCTCTTTTGCCTTTTTGTTTTATTTTTTTTTTTTTCTTGTTCATAGGGTTATGCTCAAGATGGCTCCGTCGTTCACACGTGCCATCCTTGCTACATTCACCCATCTTTTTTTGAAGCATTCACTAGACAAGACTTCCCTTTCTACTCTCAACTTCCTCTTCAGGTGATACTTGAAGAAGTTGATGAGAGATTGCCCAGAGAGGAAAGTCTTTGTCTCTAGACCTTTCAGACGCGTCCACCATACACATTCTTTCGCCATAGCCACAAGTACGATGAAAATAGCTCTTCCTTCCCGTTTAAAGGAAGGAGGCGCGACAATATTCACGATAGACTCGGCTGATAGACCGACTCGTCCCACACGCGATAGCAGTTGTTCGACGTAAGCCCACAGCTCGGAAATGGTGGGACACTGTACGAGTGCGTGCAGAACGGTTTCGTCGCTCTGCCGGCATCTCGGACAGGTCGGCCCCGTGTTTCTCGAGCCATGCCTGTAGAGCTTATCCCGAACGGGTAGTGCTTCTCGATAGCACTGCCAGGCCAGGGATCTCTGGAAGTTGTCCATAGGTCCCGGCCCGAAGGTCGTCTTAAACAGGCGGGTCAGGTATTCCTCGTCGACGCCCAGGTTCGCCCCGAGATCGTCGTCGTACCTTCCCTCCACTAATCCACTATAGAATGCGTTAGTTGTGATGCAGTCGCTCAAGGTTGACCCGGGTTGTTGGAGTTGCCGAAGAGCAGCGCGACACTCGCGGTGCCATTCGCCCTTCCTCGGCCTCTTCTTGATCCATGACTGCAGTTCGGTCATGGAGACGAGCTGCGGGAAAGCGCGCCGCACAAACGGTGACCACACCTGTTCACCGCTGTCTACGTAGAGCCGGAGATGTCGCAGTCTCAGCGCGTGTCTGCGCATCATCAACCACGGCATGCCCAGTCCTCCTTTTAACGGGTGTTGGCAGCAAACGGATCGCCTAACCATCGGAACGCTTCCTTTCCACAAGAAGCGGAAGAGGATGCGCTCCAGTTTGGTGATGGTAGGGTCGGGACAAGGAACGACGGTCAGGCGGTAGTAGATGACGGACGCGATGTACGTGTTCGCCACCTCCGCCCGACCTTTCAGGGAAAGCTTCCTCTCGGCCCATTGCCGGGCTAGAGTGGCCACCCTTCTCGTTATCTCGTCCCAGTTCTTCTCCGTTTGGAGGTCTGGACCAAACCAGACCCCGAGCATCTCAACCGGACCGTCAGTCCAACGTCCCACGACGGAGGCGCTACTTGACGGCATGGGGTTGCTTCTCCAGGTGCCGAGCCGCAAGCCCACTGACTTATCCCGGTTGATTTTCGCTCCCGTTACCGCTTCGTAGTCTCTCAGTGTCTCGCCGACAAGCTCGATGTGCTTTTGGCTAGACACTATGACGGTGACGTCGTCCGCGTATGCCGACACGCCTGTCCCGCATCCCAACTCTCGCGGGATGCCCCTCAGCGTCGCCAGCTTCCGCAGTAGTGGCTCGAGAGTCAACACGTACAGAAGCGACGAGAGGGGGCATCCCTGACGGACCGAACGTGCAATGTCGAAGGGTCTTGATAGATGCCCATTGACGCGAACTACCGAACGGATGCCTCTGTACAAGGCAGCCATCCAGCCGCGGAAAATGGGACCGAAGCCGGCTGCTATGAGGACAGCCTCCAAGTATTGATGGTCTACCCTATCGAAAGCTTTCGATTGATCTAAATTGATCAGGGCCCCACCCATGCCAGGTTCCTTAACTACCCTCTCTATGATGTAGCGCATCAGATGGAGGTTGTCATGGATGCTCCTGCCCGGCACCGCGCACGTTTGCGCCTTGCCGATCAGTTTCTCGATGACAAGCGCCAACCGCTTGGCTAACACCTTGGCCAATAGATAGATAGATAGATAGATGTGTGTAATATTAATAATAAGCAGAAGTTACAAAGTGCCTGAAAAGCCGAGTGTTGACGACACACTTAACAACGCACGAAAATATCGGCCGGTGTTTTACTCTCGACTTTTAGCCAGTTAAATAAAAAAATATATATATATATACTTTTATATACACGTTCTGAGTTCTATTTACCTGTTTACAACTTCGAAGCCGACATATTTATATATATATATATATATATATATATATATATATATATATATATATATATATATATGCATGTATATATATATATATATATATATATATATATATATATATATATATATATATATATATATATATATATATATATATGTATATATATATATATACATATATATATATATATATATATATATATATATATATATACGTATTTATATGCTTATATATAGATATACATGTATATATTCATGTGTGTATATGTGTGTTGTAGAAGGATTGGTATTTGAAAGAGGAGTAAACAAATAACTTTGTGAATAAGTGAATATAAGAGAGAATGTTATTTATGTCACAAATTGTAAATTATTGATTCTCTAAAAAAAAAAAAATAAATCCTCAAAAGTGATACGATGAAAAAAAAACACTTAACAACGACAAAAAAAAAACTGTCATTATGGTTAAGTGAACACATATCTGAAATATATCAACTTTTTGGAAATATTTTTCACACGACGTTAAATCTCATCTCGAGACAAAAGGTGAAAACAAATGATTTGAAAAAAATGCCGGGCGACAAAAGATAAATGGCGAATATTTCAAGCATTGTATAGTCTTTAAATGTCGAAATAATTCTATGAAACCTTTGCTGCTTTTGAAAATATTTGTTAATCTTTCTGAGCTACCAATGTGCCTGATGACCCTTAAGTTTCTACTTTGCTATCAACCTTTTTCCAGCAGTTTAGATGTCGTGAAAAGAATGACAAACTAAATGAAATTAATGATATGTTTAGCTTCAGAGTATGACTCGTTTTTTGTGTACATCTTTCAAAGTTCAAACTATTCTAGAGTGAAAAAATATATCCAACTTCAGAAATTAAGCTTCGATGTTTCACCTTTCAACCAATTAAATGCTAAGTTACTTTCAGCCAACCAGAGAGAATCAATAAAGTTTTTCCACTTGCTACAATTTCTTTTGGAATACTTGAGACAGGTGGAATTCAACAGAATGATATGACAGAAAAGATAAAGAAAGAGTATCTGCAAGGATTGACAAATATATCGGATTTAAAGTCGGGTGTCAGAGACATAATTTCGGTAATAAACTAGCACGCGGTCGCAGTAGTTCAGTATGGCGCTGGAATTCTGAACTGGACAGAGGATGAGCTGTAAAAGTTGGACCGGTAGAGAAGAAAACTTCCAACAATGCATGAAGTTCATCATCTACGTCCAGACACTGATCGCCTACACATGAAGAGACCACATGGGGGAAGGGGACTGGTAAGTGTGGAAGACTGCTGTGTGCATATCGAACTTTGGAACTAGCTGAGATATCTGTCCAAAATTGAGGAAACCTTGCTAGGAGCAGATTGAAATGAGGGAAAAGAAAAGAACAAAGTGACAAGTACAGGAAAGGCATGAAGAAACACTACCCAACAAGTGACTGAAAAATAAACCTCGTATAGCCACAACTGAAGTTACTGGAGAACATAGATAGGACTGGCTGAGGAAAGGAGCTTTGAAAAAAGAGATTGACAGCACTGTACTGGTTAGTGCAAGATCAAACTTTCGCCACAAATTGGAGGGTCAAATTTAGGATGAGCAAGTGTCCCCGTTGTGCTGAATTTGCAATAAACGAAAGTATTGCACGTATGGTAAACAAATTACCTCGGCTTGCCCAAAACCAATATAATCTGTGGAAACACGATGAGGTAGCAAAAATACTACATTGGAAACTATATGAAAATTGGGATCTAGAGAGAGGCGAAACGTGGTATGAGCGAAAACTAACGTGAGACCTGTAAAATACGTGGGATTTACCCATCCAAATAAATCAGATACTCTAGCATAACAAACCGGGTCTAGTTGTTACGGATAAGACGCAGCACATGTGCTATACAGTTGGTGTTGCATGCCCCTTTGACCCACAAATAGTCAAGAAGGAAAGTGTGAAAATAGATATATACAATTCTCTTATTGTCCGGCTATGGAAAATATGGAAGGTGAAGATAGTGTCGATTATTTTGGGGTCCCTGTGGACAGTATCAGAAGACATCAAGAGGAATATAAAAGAAATCGGAATAGAGTGCCCAGTAGAACTGTTACAAAAGGTTTGCCTCCTTGGCATGGCCAGAATAATCAGGAAGGTATTAGATAGTTGAAAAATCGGATAGCATGGCACTGTTGGCTGCAGGTAGCAATCCCGCTACGCGTGCATAACTCCAGGAATTCTAACATGAGTTGGAGGAAAAGGGATAGGAAAAAATCCTTTGGGACTTTGACTTTCAGGCAGACAAGGTATTAGAGCACCGAAGGCCGGATGTAGTAAGATTTAGCGGGGACAAACAAGAGTGCCTCACAATTAACGTTGCAGTGACAGGAGATCAGCATATGAAAGAAAGTTGATAAATATGGTGACCTGAGAACTGAGATGGCTAAGATGTAACAGCTACGAGGGTCGAACATAAAGTTTATCTCTATTGTCATCGAAGCATTGGGTTCAGTACCACCCAATCTGAAAAAAAAAACATCTGAAAACCTTAGAAATACCCTACAATCTAGATGTACTGCAAAAGTTGGCATTGCTTGGTATCGTACGCATATTGCCTAAAGTACTGTCTGTCTAAGGTCCTTGTTGTGACTTGGCAAACAGTACAAAACCTTGGTAGACACAATATCTTCAATCAACAACCTCACGATATTGTATACTGTGCGACGTTTATAATAATAATAATAATAATAATAATAATCTTTGCAAAATTTTGGCACAAGGCCAGCAATTTTAGGAGATGGAGCAAGTTGATTGCATCGACTATATTACTTGACTGCTACTTTATTTTAACGACGTCGAAAGGATAAAGGAGAAAGTTGATCCTGGCTGCATTTGAACTCAGAACGAAAGAAGTAGGCAGCACAAGGCCAGGAATTTCGACCCAGAATATAACTAGTTTCTTCATTGTTTTCGGCCCTGGAAGGACGGAAATCCTCTTTACCTTGGGGGAATTTTAACTGTGCTGTTCGTCCTTCCGGGGACGATAAATTATAAGTAGTAGTAGTAGTAGTAGTAGTAGTAGTAGTAGTAGTAGTAGTAGTAGTAGTAGTAGTAGTAGCAGCAGCAGCTATAATCGTAACATAGTCTGCTATTGTAAACTTTAATTAATTATGAAAATCATTTCAACGCCAGTTAAATATTTAGTCGTTGAAGTTATGTTCTACTGAGATGAAAATTTCCTTATTTCACTTTGTCTTCTCTTATATCAAATTTATCTAACTTATAATTCATTTAATTTAATGAACCCCTCGCGTGGCCCAAATATATCCCCACCCGTACATTAAAAGCATGAATAGTAAGGATGAGGTTTCCATTATTATAGGTTTTTCTATTCGTTTTATTAACTTTTTGATAAGATGAGAAATTTTGCTGTTTCGTTTTCGAAATAATGTTGCATCTGTTCTTTTGTTTAAGTTGTATTGAAGGTGCACATGTTCAACTATGGCGAAATTGATAATTCCATGGATTGCTGTATTGGCAATATCGTGGTTGCCACTTGAGGTTCTACAGTACATTTCTTTGGCAGCATTGGCAATTTTCCATAGGATGTTTACTTGAAATAATGGAGGCGTACGGTGCCAGGTTATTCAAAGCGATTTAGTGAATTCTTCAAGACAAAGGAATAATATAGATGCCATGAAATAGAAATTTGTGAAAATGAAGACAATGTCAAAGGGCTTGTTAGTAGCGAGAGACATAACAGCTATGTTGGAGGGAACTTTTCCTCGTGAAGAAAAGACAATTAATCATGTTATGGAAAAAGAATTTGGCTCACTCATCAGTTTTATTTTACTGCTTACATTATACATATATATCACGCAGTTATTTCTCTCAGGAAGTTGAAAATAATTCACTCCATAAGAATAGATCAGGTGAGAAGTAAATAAGTATGCACTTCTTTATCACAAGAAATAACAGAATAGATACATTAATAACATGTGAAGAGATTTTTGGAAAATATCAAATCCAGATCACGTTTTAGACAGGAAATTATGTATTCATTCTCAGATTCAAAGAAAGCGTGTGCTTGCATTCAGGAGTGAGTGTTTTGTTTGAGCATGTATATAGTTGTTTATTTTTAGTGAAATATAATGCTTTTATTTTACTGTTGAAGTGTTGATATTGTTGTGTAGCGCAGGGGATACTGGTTAATCCGGCTTATAGCACATATCCTGTACTCCAGATATACTGTTTTTCTCTCTAGTGGGGAACTACTGTGTGCCAAGAGACGCTACTGCATATTTTAGTTCCTTTTATTAAACATGTATAGATTCTGCTAGAAGCTACAATGGTAGCGGTTAAGGTCAGAGAGCTGCTTTTCCCCTGCCTCTATTGCCAATGATAATATTGGGCTTAAATTTCGGCGCAAGGCCAGCAACTTCGTGTGTGGGGAAGTAAGTGGATTACATGGACCTCAGTGCCTAACTGGTTCTTATTTTTCCGATCTCCCAATGATAAAGGGCCAAGTCAACTTCGGCGGAATTTGAGCTTAGAACGTAAAGATAGACGAAATGCTGTTAAGCATTTTGCCGAACCCCCTATTACCATTATTGCCCAGCACCCTATGGCAATTATTGCCCAGCGCCCTAATACCATTATTGCCCAGCGCCATATTACCATTATTACCCAGCGCCCTATTACCATTATTGCCCTGCACCCTATGGCAATTATTGCCCAGCGCCCTAATACCATTATTGCCCAGCGCCATATTACCATTATTACCCAGCGCCCTATTACCATTATTGCCCTGCACCCTATGGCAATTATTGCCCAGCGCTCTAATACCATTATTGCCCAGCGCCATATTACCATTATTACCCAGCGCCCTATTACCATTATTGCCCTGCACCCTATGGCAATTATTGCCCAGCGCCCTAATACCATTATTGCCCAGCGCCATATTACCATTATTACCCAGCGCCCTATTACCATTATTGCCCTGCACCCTATGGCAATTATTGCCCAGCGCCCTATTACCATTATTGCCCAGCGCCCTATCGCCATTGTTGCCCAGCGCCCTATTACCATTATTATCCGGCGCCCTATTACCATTATTATCCGGCGCCCTATTGCCATTATTGCCCAGCGCCCGATTGCTATTAAACTCACCCGAACTTTCTGCTTTATATGTTTATATGTTTACATAATACGCATATTTCTACACTTCTATATATTTTTGTACACGATGTAAATTTTTATTCTCGTTATATAATTTTATACAAGCTGTATATTTCTATGCACTCTGTATGTTGTTATACGAGTTGTATATTTTATATATGCTGTATATTTTTATACTTGCTTATATTTTTATATTTCTTTATATTTTTACAATTGTTTTTCATTGGGATTTTGCATGAATTTAAAAGAAAGGTTTAACTTTAGAAGCTAGATATTGAATTGTGTAGATTTGACGATAAATTTTCCATAATTTCAGCATTTTCGTTTCAGTTAGTTTACTGATTGTTAACGCATGTTTAAAATAAGCTGACAGTTTAATGAGATCTCGTTTCAACTTACAAATTAAGTTTGAAGCTCATTATCTTTGAATGGCAAAACCAGATGAATAGCAATGGAGATTACCAGAACGAATGGAAATTATGAAACATAACGTAAATTATAAAAAAACAATGAGTTAATTTTTCACTTGCTAATCATAGAAATATTAGGAAAAGCATGCTACATTGTAACAGAATGTTTGGCAAAGTTAATCACTTATTGTCATTTCTTTTGTCAAAATGACAAACCATGAATTAG
>NC_142933.1:112085544-112090544 GCF_046866305.1 Octopus bimaculoides | reverse complement strand
CTTGACCTAACTCAATTCTTATACCACTATATGCATTACTATATCCCCTAACTGTTACTCCTGCATCTCTTACACCATGAACTTTAACATACTTCTCAACATTCTGAAGAGATCTGCCAATCAAATTGGCAAATCGAAACGATCGTCAATGAATCATTATACAATCTCCACATAATTAATTAAAACAATGGCTAACTAGCGCAATTGACCTGCCTCTTCTTGTGTTTGTTTCTCCATTCTCCACTATAATTATAAACTGCGGTTTAAACGATAAATTACGTGCCTCTGGATACCTTCTAACAAAGACGGTACCCACACAAGTAATCTCCAGGAGTGCCTTCTGATTTAACTATCCCCTGGTTGCTTAGACACTTTAGCCTACCCCTTGAATGTTTAAGCAATCCTATCATATACCTATACACATATATATATCTACATACACACATATATATATATATATATATATATATATATATATATATACAGGATCCTCTTATATATATATATGCAGGATCCTCTTAAAAGTGATCTTCAAAGGCAATATCCACAGCAGATACCACGTAGATGTTTTATCTATAAAGATTTATTTCAACTAAAAATCTATCAACTGTTACTGTTTCTCTCTTAGTGACAAACATTAAACAGATACAGTATCGAGAGACATCTGATGCCAAACTTACTGAAAATAATTCTTACTCCATTCTTTCCTTATCAATAAAAATTTGGTGATTCTCTTAAAGATTACCCGGTTTTGCTTTAGAAGTTGAAATACTTCATATCCCTGTAAGTGCTACTGTTTCCCCATTGGGGCGGTTTAAAACCAAGCTCTAATGTACCTTCTCTGATTCTGAGATGATAATTGGATTTATTATATCATATCGGATTATTCTAGTTTTAAGAAGATTATTTAATCATCATCCGTTGAAATATCAGATTCTGAAAATGTATTTCTCATTGATTATATTTTAGTTATATGAATTCCATTATGTTTGTTGGATTTTCAGTTCTTTCACTTCATTACTGCCTCTTTGGAACATTAACATTCTACGATTCTTAGAATCGCGTAATTTGTGTTCAAAAACTTACTGATAAACATTTTCGCAAACGCGGTAAATCTATTTACAACCCCGATGAAATTACTGAAGTAGCGTTCGAGGATCGAAACTATGTTGATTCCGGGAAGGGTGTAACACTTTTTATACCTCTATTAATTTGATTTCTATATTGGTTTGTCGTGGTTATGTGTTAATTATCATGAAATAAGAACATAAAATATGATGTAACAACTTTATACGTGTCCATAATAACAATCAATTATGAGAGAAAATCTAGCACCAAATTAGGTTCAGTAGAGCGTTGTCTCACCCAGATTGTTAATTTCCTCCATACGTACAAACATGGAGGTTTTATGTGACGAACGAATGAGACTATTAACATTCATGTCTTGCTTAAAGACATTAGAGATGGAAAGGAAGCGACTGGAAAATCAATAGAATAATAATTTACATAAATATGTTTATGCTGGTAATAGACATACAAACTAACAAGCACGCAAATACACATCCATACGCACATGCACACACACACATGCATATATATGTATATATATATGTGTGTGTGTATGTGTGTGTGTGTATATACACACACACACACACACACACACACATATATATATATATATATATATATATATATAGGGTATGGTAGATGAGTTCAACAAAAATTTAGATTCAGGTGAATATGGTACTTAAGTTTAGGCACCAGAATTTAGTACGGTATAATCCATACAATTTGAAAGTAAGGTGATTAAAATCAAAATAAGCAACAAGGATATCTAGAGGTAATGCAATACGATCGTTTCATGCAACTCCATTTAATTGAACAATGTAATCATTACATCAATTTAAAATGCAGAGCAATCTTCAGCTGCACAAAGACATAGAATTTAATTAAATTAGAACAGATGGACACATTAGTATCATTATACCTAAAATCTTCAAGAAGTTAAGGAGACAGACAGAGAATATCTTGCTTTAGCTACACCATGGTTGCTATTATTACTAGTGTTGTTATTAGTTGTACTATTTGTAAGGGTGGTAGAGATTGTGGTGGTGTTCCGGGTTGTGTCAGTAGGATGGGTTGGGTTGTGATTATGGTCTAATGTAAGGGTATCTGTACTGGAGCTCTGTGTGTGTTGTGTGTTCGTATGACTAGAGTCGTAGTTATGTGAGTTTTGATAGTGAAGAGAAAGCTTTTGTGCTACAATAAATTCGCTACAATAAAAGCTGCTACAATAAATTCGAAATTGGGTGAGGTAGAATAAGATAGTTTCAAGGTGGATCGATTAAAGATAGAATGATATTATGTTGCCGAGGGAAGTTAGAGTCTAGTATTTTAAAGAAGGATTTAGCTAAGTTCTTCACGTTAAGCGAGAACGGGGTGGGTGTACCACAGAATACAGCATCCGCCACTTTTTTAGGGTGTCTGGGAGTAGTGCGACCTAAGTTTTTATATAAAGGAGTGCTATCTATATTCTTGGAGAGGGTATGTGGGTGACGAGGCCTGTTGTTGTTAGCTGTTTTAGTTGTTTTCGTGTTTGACCTAATGTTAAATGAATGTGTGTGGGGTCTAGGTGGCGTAGGTGTAAGACCTTCTACTGTTCCATCGACGAGTGTGTGTGGTTAGTTGCGATTGTGGTTGTTGGTGTGTGTTTCAGATGTGATTTGAGATATGTATTGTTTGAGCCTGGTGTTATGGATGTATTGTATTTGTTGGGAAAAGCCGCTAGCGACAAGTGCTTGATTATAATATGGTGCGTGACTATTGAAAATTTCCTTAGTAGAACATATATATATATATATATATATGAGAATTACACACACACACACTCGCACTCATACATATAATGTGCACATATATACATACATATTAGTGTGTGTATACAGTCTTGAAATATAAATTAGTCGAACGCGTAACAAAGCCATTCATTGTCGTTTGTCAAGGAGTAAAACTCTCTCTGCAGGCAAATAGGCGTAAAGACACTAAGTCAGCTAGAAGCGCCCCAGATTAGCCGCCGATTAGCGCAACCAGTCACGGTAGATTGACTGGATATATTAGGAGAGACCTGGTATTTCGTTGTCAGTTCGTAGTACCTCTCTTTCCAGTGTCTGATACTGAGGAGGAGATAGCTACTCCGAAATGCATACATCCATCAACCTAGGCAAGGGGTGCTTCGAGTTAATTTGCTGTGCTTGCACGTTACTCTCTACAGCGGGAAAAATGCTCCCTGACAAAATACAATGAATGGTTTTCTTCCAGGTTCGAATGTCTCAAGAATATTTGAACTGGTAACAAGTTTATATTTATTTAAAACCTTCCTTCTAATCAATATAGTGTTCTTATTGTCGTCATCGATTAATCTTATTTGTTCTTTTAAGTAAGCTCTCAAAGAGTTTTGCGTTTGTATTCGGTGGTTTTCCCCTCTATGTTATTTTTATATGGTGATCTAATTGTCTGTCTGTGCGTATGTGTGCTCGTGTGTCTTTCAGTTACCAATATGTAGGAGAGTTAACTGCTTATTTGATCGACATTGATTAATAAACAAGATAATAAGGCGTTTTCGGAGCCACATTAAAATCTACACCTCGAATACCGTAAATCCTCAAGTATAATCCGCACTTTTTCCCCAAAATTTAAAGGTCAAAATTTCTAGTGCGTACTATATATGAGGTTAAAGATGAAAAATATTTTCTAAGCAAAATTTTCTAAGTGATAAATATGTAAAGGCAATTTACTTAATATTTATTTTTCACTGACGTTATTACTGTTATTTCTTTATTTTCTGCAAACAAAGTGCACAAAAAAGCTACACGTTCGCATTATGTTATATATACAATAATAATAAAGGACGTTACCGTATATATGTTTACAAACCAAGGACGTTATATAGAACTCCTTGACTCAAGTTAGAGAAGGGGTGCGTATTATACACAAGGTTTAGGCTTTTCAGAGGTACAGCCCCCTAAAAATCCCCTGCGTATTATACTCAAGGGCGGACTATACTCGAGGATTTACGGTACATATTGTCTTGTTCACATATCCTGGTGCATATGTGTACGTATATGTATGCATGTGTATATATAAGCCTATATGCTCAGTATGCATGGTTTTATATGCATATGTACATAGGTATATGCACCCCGTGCGTTAAACTAACACACCTGCTTGTTGTTCCTTCACCTGTCTTCTTTTGTTTTCTGTAAATTTGAACTATATATATATATATATATATATATATATATATATATATATATATATATATATACAGAGACAGAGAGAGATTATAATGATGATGAGTGAATTATTTTCAGTAGTCAGATGCATTAAGATTCGTCGTTGAAGATTAAGTGATGGGGCTGAAAGCAGCAATACTTCAAGTAAAGGAAGACAGGAACGAGCGTTTAAAGCACATCCATACTACACAGAATATGAAGCAGGCGAGGAGAGGATTTCGGGAAGGATGATATTTTTGAAGGAAACACTGTCCTCACAGCTAACAAACGCAGGTCGTTTATTCCACAAATATGAGCGCCAAAAATTATTTCCAGAAGTCAACATTAGTTACTGTGTACTATTTTAATTCTATATGCATATGCGTATACACGTCTATGTGTATATATATATTGTGCTGATGAATGAAATCTAGATTCATTCTAGTAATCGCGAAATCGGTCGATACAAAATTAAGTTTATTTTAAAAGAAAGTTGGTCATCTTCTGTTGGTTGTTTTTTCCTCGCATTAGGTACTAAATGTGGTTATTCTGAGAAGTCCACTGTGTGGCGTTATTATTTTTCTGTTGTAATGCCCTTTATATAAATATAAACGAATAATTATATTCTTGGGAATAGACATTTCTCTTATGAATTTTTTTACACACTGGCTTCTTGATAACATTCTTGTAAAAGAGTTTTATCCTTTTTTGAATTTATATATATATATA
>NC_142933.1:112080544-112083044 GCF_046866305.1 Octopus bimaculoides | reverse complement strand
TCTTAAAAATATAGAAAAGTCTTCAGGCATTTCCTAATTTGGTTTTGTTTCCTTGTTTCTTTTTTTCTTTTTCTTTTTTTTCTTTTTATTTTTGTTGCGGCGTATTTTTATTCTCTTTAATTTCTCTTCACAGCAACTTTTTTCAGTGATGCGAATAACTTCTCAGTTCTAAAATATATTTTAATACGGAAAAGTTCTACACTTCTTTCTACAAAATCTTCACAACGCATATTTCACAAGTTCAAAAGGAACGTGTGTTCTAATTCGATTAACAGTAATTAAAGTGGGGTAAATAAAACATGCTTCTTTGATATTATTTCTATTATTCTTTACAATTGCTGACACTGAACAATAGTTTCCGAAATCAGAATATTTTAATTGAATATTTTCCGAGTAAAGACACTTTAGGATTACATTTTTCTCTAATTTCGTTCATTTAACAAGAATTCAACTAGGAAGCACCTAACTATTTGTTGAGAACTTACCGACATACCATGCTTCAGCTTAAATCTTCATAATGTAGATTTCCACCTACTTGATTAATATCTAATTATGACAAACAAATATAAAGCCTCTAGTGTTGGCTTATGTCCAATGATATAGTTGCATAGTAAAGAGTTTATTGAAGCAAGGTCATCGTTACACGAGGTCCTTATTCAACTTGATAACCGATTTCCTGTCGTTGTGGCTATCAGGGTAGAGTCATGTGACACTCAGTATTGAAAACCTGAAATATTGCTACATGTTTTATGTCGTAGTATTTCGTTACTGGTCTACGCTAACAATTGGTTTAAGGATTTGAAAGCTAAGCACACTTGTTATAAAAGCCACAGACGTTCACTGTAGAAACCAGTTGCACTTGTAGAATCGAATTATTCTTCAGGTAAACGTCAGCTGTTCTTCTAAAAGCCGGCTTCAGTTGAGTTGTATTCAAAGATGGTAAAGAATTTCCACTGCGTTCAACAGCATTGCCACAAATATTCTCAAAATAAAGAAATGAACGAGGCTCAATTTGCATATGAGAATTACTTATATTTCTTAAAATGGTGTACATTTAGAAATCTTCTAAAGAAATATTTTTAGAAACATTAAAATTATCTTAAACAAAAGTTAAAGAAGAGCAAAGAAAATAGAGTTCAAGCGGATATTCTCGAAACAAAGAACTCTCAGAATACGTATGTGTCTATCAATTATCGTTACACTCGATGAAGCAAACAGTAAATGTCTTATTTCTTTGAGGAAACTCGTATTTTTCCTTTTAAAATTGTTAAAATTATTTTCAAGTTTTCAAAGACAGAGGAATTACAAAAGGAATTACTAAGCAAGAAAGAAAACAAATCGTCATTAAACTAGAAACTATTATAAGACTATTATCCTTGTTCCTCTCCCTTCTACAAACACATAATGGAGCCATTGTTACCTTCAATAGTCTGTAGTGCATATTAGTTCGTAGTGCAACACATAGGCTGAGTGGGTTTCAAGAGAATGATCAATGAATATAGTAGCAGTGGTGGCAATGTTGTGTGATAATTAGTATAGAGTAAGTGAGCATAGGAATAATGTGTTTGATAATAGTCAAATGTAGTGTGAACAAGAGCGGTCTTAATGGAGGCGTAGGAAACGGAACTCATTTGAGTGGTTGAAGTAGAGGTTATTTTCGAGTCATAGCACGGTATAGCTTTCAAAGTAACTGAAAGAATGGCTGTAGACATATCGTAATGATAGCCAAGAGACACAGCTCTCCCTTATACAGACATGTACTTACTATTCTCAAAAAGTTGTTTTAATTCTCTGTAAGATCCTCGTTGTCGTCTGGTTTTGTAACATTAGGATATTTACAAGGTGGTGTGTTAGCTTCAAAGTGTTTCCTTCCTTTGTGATTAATTTCTCACTCCCCTTCATCTTTCTAGGCTCCACTTTTATCTCGCGGACCTCCAACTCTCATGCGTCTACTCTTTTGCCCGTTGCGGCCGCATAACTTGGGCCTGCCTCTGGCGCCTTCTCCATTTTCCCACAATGGGAAACAAAACAACAATTAACGAATTAACAACTTTGGCAACAATTCAAACAACAATTCAAATCAATAACAATGGCAACAATTCGATAAACACTTCAACATAAACTAACGCAACAACTTCACAGAAACGGGACACCGCTAAGCATTTCGCCCGGCGTGCTAACGTTTCTGCCAGCCCACCGCCTTAGTAGAAAAGACTATTAGGATATTTATGAAAATTCTGGAAGGACTTGAACGATTCTATGAGTGAAGGTTAGTAAGCTCTGGTGTAATATAACATAGATTGTTGCGATAAAGCTTATTTTTACTCCAATAAAAGTATACAGACGCCTAAAGATTGATTTACTCCTATCATTAATAGGTACAGTTAGATGTTATTACGAAACACAATAATATATAAAAATTAGTATTAGCACGGAAACCGAATGGTAATATTTATGTCTTACTTAATGTGAATGTAGAGTTAGAAGAGTGATTATTGCG
>NC_142933.1:112065544-112075544 GCF_046866305.1 Octopus bimaculoides | reverse complement strand
CGTAAATGACGGAGTGCTCCTAGTAGTAGTAGTAGTAGTAGTAGTAGTAGTAGTAGTAGTAGTAGTAGTAGTAGTAGTGTAAGCCATCGGGCAGGTAGAATGGTTAGCGCGTCGGACAAAATGCTTAGCAGTATTTGTTCCAGTTCTTTACGTGCTAACTTCAAATTCAATCCAAGTTAGTGTTGCCTTTCTCCTTAAAGGGGTGAAAGAAGTACCTGTTGGACATTGGGGTCGATGTGGCCTAAAATTTCTGACCTTGGGCTAAAATTTGAATTGGTCATTAGTTTTGATCGAGACTTTCACCACAACCTCGTGGCAGGGCCTAACACATCTCTCCTTCTTCATCTCTCTCTCTCTCTCTCTCTCTCTCTCTCTCTCTTTCTTTCTTTTACCTTCTTGTTTCGCTGTTCCAATAAACAAGTTGCTACATGTTGCTACATGTCTTTAAAGAAAATATTTCACACTTTAAAGAGTGCAACACGTCACAGATATAATTCTCGGTATCTTGCTAATTGCAGTTTTTAATCTTTAAATCCATTTAACAGATATCCTTTGACTTGAACTCAAAATAATCACATTTATTCATTAAAAGCATTGAATGCTTATTGAATATTTTCAATTTCTCCACATCGACAAAAGAAACACAATTAATTAAATGTCAAGTAATTTCCGCCGCTTCCTGCCTCCAATAAATCCTACTTTAACATGAAGGTCTTACACTGAACTGTAAATCTTCTACGTAAGTTATTAATCAAAACCTTGTAAATATGGATCGATGCGTTTCTAATGCTCTCGTTAGAGAATCAAGATAAAAGTCCCTCTTCTTCTTGTCTGATGCTTCCTTCTCTCTCATTTTCCTAAACCGGAGTTGTTCCTGCTTTACAAACGGCAACCCAATTACTATTTTCATGTAGATTATTCACAAAAGTTTAACTAGTTTTCTCATCATCAACCTCTTTTTAAATGTCTTCAGTGTTAGAAAGAACTATATATTTTGGGGTGTGAATCAAAAGTCATTTTGTATAAGTAATGTACAGTAAATCGACGGGGGTCAGTAAATCACTGGTACTTGTTTCTTAAAAACACCATCAGCCCGGTAGCAGAAAAAGCTAACACACAAGTTGATACCGAATCAAAAAACACGAGGAAAATTAGTATCATTTTCGTATTTGTAATAATTGAATATGAGGCTGAAATCTTAACTGTGATTCAAATATTTACCGTCTAACACCGTGTGTGTGTTTCATCAAATTTCCTGATACTTACTTTAACTTGCTGTCTAAAGTGTGATATTATATTAAATATCTACGAATCAGTTATTATTTAATGTTCAAGATTCTGTGTAATATTCGCTTCAAATTTTGGTACAAAGCCTAAAGTTTGGGTGAGGGGATAATCGATTGCATCGATTCCAGTGTTCGGCTAGCACTTATTTCATCGACCCCGAAAAAATAAAAGCAAAGTTGACCCCGGGGAATTTGAACTTAGAACGTAAGAAATGCTGCTAAGGTAACCATTCTACCAACTCACCACTTTTCAAAATTTTGTGTAATATTAGCAATTACAAACAGTTAATTTAATCACTCGATAGATAAACCTTCTCTTTCTTAGAATTTCAAAACCTATACTTTTATCGTTTCCTGAATCAACGTTAGTCTTTGATCTTCAAAACTTACTAAATCTATATCCACTCTTTTATGATACCTGCAACTTTCTTCATAAATTCGTACTCGATTTTCCTTAAATCTTGCATTAAATATTATCTACTCTATCATTTAGCTGACCACCACGTCGAGGAATCCCTTCTCCTGTTCCTGTAATACACCAAAGTGTACATTTCCCAATCTTCAATTCACCACATTCCCCTATATACATGGCATATTTACCCAATGCTACATCTAAAAGCTTTACATTAACTCTCGGCTTCATATGAAAGTAATGCAATATTTTGCATTCGCATGGCTGTTAATTTCATTACTCCACATCAAAGTCAGTAGCATTGATATCGTAATAATGTTACAAACTTCATAGACTTAAAGCTTCATTTTGTTAGCAAGAGCAAACGTTTATGATAATAGTCTGGAGTTAAGTAAATGAATACACTATGAAGTTAGTATCAGTAATATAGAAGTAACTGCATTCCTTAATTTTTACGGTTATGTTAACATTATACGGCGTTTGCCTCAAACTTTCATATTACTACGTTCAGACCTTAATCATGTACGAAACGACATTAACTGAAAATTTTCAATTGTTGTTAGAAAAATACACATTAATCCACATTTGGAGTTGTAATCAGCGACAGAAAAAATAATTCGGTCTGAACATATACAGGTTTACACAATAATATGACTTCGTATAAAAGCGATCCATTTTCGGTGCCATAACTGGATATTATGTACCATCATCATATATACATACCCATCAAAAGATATAATCTTGAAACCTAATAACAACTTGATTTCTCTGTTTCTTTCCAGTCTATATATCTGTTCATATATATATATATATATATATATATATATATATATATATATATATATATATATATATATATATATATATATATATATGTATATACATACATACATACACATATATATGTATGTATGCATGCGTGTGTGTATGTATATGCATGTATGCATATATATTATATATATACCTATACACACACACACACACACACACACACACATATATATAATCATGACTTAGTCTCTCGTTGAAGACGATCTATAAGTAAAGACAAATAATTTAGTCGAAATGATAAAAGGAGTACATTCAAACAAACACAACTATTTAAAATGGAAAACACATCACAAACCAATAAAACAAGCACAAGGTTAGCAAAAAGATATAAATGCAGAACTGGTTAACTAAAGATAAACACGTTAAACCCATTCATTTTATGTTCTTTACAATAAAGTTGTATCCAGATTTATTTGTTTTCACTGGATGACTATTCGCGAGTATCTTTAGACACGCGATTGTTTACGGGGACAATTATAGATGATGTATATTATTTGACGTATATACTAGTTAAGCCAGTATTTGACATGACTTCAAAACCACAATTAGGGCGATGATAGCTCGGGGGAAGATAAACACTGTCAGGATTAGGTCTCCTATTTTCACGCAACGTGATGGGATGGAGAAATGCTTTATAAGGCATTGACTTCTCCACTCCATTCGACTGTTTAGGACGTCCTCCCAATCGTAGCGTTTCAGCTTAACCCTTAGTTTCTCTTTATTCCTTAGTAGTAGCCAACCAAACTGTCCGCTGAATATTTTCAAGCTTCACATAAAAGACTTGCTTCGGAATCCTATCACTTTTCATTTGTAAAACATGGCCACACACCCGAATCAGAGCATTGACTGAATATCACCGTTCTATACATTGTCTTCCCATTTGATCTTGTATATTGTTTTCAGCACCTCCTCAGAAAGCTATTCAATTTATTGATGTTTTTAATAAGGTACCCAAAAGTCTGCTCATATAAGAGAGTGATTATGATAAGATATTTCGGCTTTTGTTTTGAGACATCGTGGGTACTCCAAAGCCGCCTCTCAAAGCGTTTGCCAAAAGTTGTTTTCCTGATACATGCATCAAATTCTTTACTCCAACTCTAGTGTCATTTTTCATTGTGGAGCAAAGACAAGGGACAGCATTGACTGTTTTAAGCGCTGTATCTTCGGCATACTTACACGTCCTTATCTTGTTCACGTGCCCAGAGTCTCTTCCTGCACCAGTCACAGACTAAATATCACGTCCACTGTTCTTCGACCAGATTTCGAAATACATCTTACTCAGTAGGGACTAAGCCTACGCTCTTCAACAGAAAGGAATAAGAGAAACTAAATACAGGGAGAATGAAAAAAACTGTAGATTTAGCAATCAAGCATATGTTTATATGTATATATGTGTGTGTGCATATATACTTTGACAGGTTTCGGCCAGTATAGGCCCAGGCCATATCTAACTTAATAGCACCATCTGGCAAAATCATTCAAATCAGGAATATTACAACATGGCCCACTCGAAGAGAAAGTCATTGCTTACGGAGACATATCGAGGTGTAGGAGGTTTATCTGGGATTTCTTGAAGGAATTTGTCTAAAGACTTCTTGGACTTTATGGGGTATATTTCTACTTTAATGTGTTTTGGTGTAATGCTAAAAGAGATGGGCCAATTGTGGTGAAATAGTTGTGCCGTATTACTGTTATGTGACGCGAGTACGATTCTTCTTTTCATAATTATTGTATATTTATAATGTTCAATTGACATTCAAAAATATAGTAAATAGAATTGAATTTTCAGCAGAAAAGAAGAATTCATTTTTTGCTGTTTTATGTTTTCTTGATACTGTTTTGTCGTTTTTCTATGGAAGAGAATTAAAATCCACATGAAAGGGAAATCAAGAAGATACACATCAATACCATAAGTAGCAGGAAATAAAACAGAAAACAAAAACACTTTCTACAAAAGATATGCAGCATTCACTCAGAAGTAGAGAACAAAAGCTATTTCGGTATATGCGTGTGTGCATTAGTGTATGTGTACGCGTCTGTATATGCTTATATACGAATGTATATATATATATATATATATGTGTGTGTGTGCGTGCGCGCGTGTGTGTGTGTGTGTGTGTGTATATATATGTATGTATGTATGTATGTATGTATGTATGTATGTTGATATGTATATATATGCATAGATATGTGTGTTTTTGTGTGTCTGTATAATCACATTTGTTTATGAGTATATGTACACATTCATGTACATATTTACATATATATATATATATATATATATATATATATATATATATATATATATATATATATATATATATATATATATGCAAGTGTTTATGTAACTATATATTTGTCTACATGTGCATGCTTTTATGCTCTTTATTGTGTTTCAAGTTCGTGCATTTCCAATTTTTAATAGTCTCCAAAAGAAATAAAAGAACAACTTAGTTTCAGATCCAAAGTCGAGTTGTTTTAATTGAAGTAAATTACGCGGTTGAAATTCTAAGTAAAATGTAATATAAAACAAGCAGATCAAGTATAGGTTAATAATGCTTCAAAGTAAATGCTTCAAATTTTGGCACAAGGCCAGCAGACTTGGGTGCTCAACTAGTACTTATTTTATCGATCCCGAAAGGATGAAAGGCAAGGTCGAATTTGAACTTAAAATGTAATGAGAGACGAAATGTTGCCAAGCATTTTACTGATAAAAACTAAAATATAATTTCCATGAAATCTGAAAGGAATTGAGCAACCCACGCACACGTTACACACCAAAGAGTAAATTCAACCGTAATCATATAAGAATTCCTTACGAGCCTCTTCCCCTTCCATATTGCCAAATTGTCTCGAATCTCGTACTCTTTGTAATTATTTCTTTCAAAAACAAAACTCGCTTGCAATTTGTAGCCGGGAAACCACCAGTTTCTAGCGATAGTTTTACGTAAAACTCTTCGTATGGCTGTTTGAAGATTTATATTGACATCTTTTCATTCGCGGTGATTTTTACGTAACCAGAAACTATTTCCTTATCAATCTGCAATGAATTATTACCGAGATTTTTGATCGACCAGTTCTTCGTTTGCTGCACGAGCACCTGTAAACCCCACTTCAGTGAGGGTCCTTCCTTGCACTTTTTGTTAGGCGTCCCTTAGGAATGATTATATTTTAGTGAAAGCAATGTTCTTTTCTTGCTTTCTCTGCTCTTTCTGGCAGTTTCCTTCCACTGCTCGCTTTCCATGTATGCTTTATTATCGCAAAACAATGAGTGGCGTGCGTTACTTGTTTCGCCGGTAAAATGGTATCACTCGACCTCCTGGTGAAAGAGCAGCAACTGTGATTTATTGTGACTGATGGGTTTTATCTTACATTAGTCTTTTCCCTTTTCCCTTCTCTCGCTCTTCTGGACAGAAACATATCTTTTTACAGCTAGATTTTCTGTCCACTACCAAAATAAATGGTTTCCTGTCTAAAACCGTTACATTGATGCAAGATAGAAGAAAGGAGACCTACCTGTCGATTGTTAAAGCCACATGGCCATTTCTTGTGCCTTGCAAAAAACAAATAGAGGCAGTACTCACCTATAGGTGGAGTATTTTCTACTATATTTGACACTACATGTTTTCTTTTTAATTTTTAATTCACCTTAGAGTGAAGAATCAAATATACCGTTAGATTAATTGCTTGTATTTTCAGCAGCATTCAATTGGGGTGTGTTGAGCCGGCTCCGACCAACGAGTTCACAGTTCATGATCGAAGTAGACTTTCCGTAGACTTTCGACCATTGCAGAGGATTCAGTGACCAAGTCACCGCCGATTATCGGAGCAAACGTAGCCTGAGTTTGAAGCGGATTCTAGAGACATACTTTAACAAAAGCTAAGGGGCGCTTCACTCCCAGAGATCTTCCAGCAAGCTGAATGTCAACTCGGAATTTATGAGGGGGCCCTTGCTAGGTGGATTAACTGTGCAGTATTCGGGAAGAAAACCTATGAAGATCACCGAGAAATACATTGGGGACGACTTTCATCACCGAAGCAAAATATAAGCAAATAGTAAATATAGTCACTTGAAACTTAATGATGTATCACCTGTGGACTTATGAGTTCTTATGATCCTGCAAGAACAGAAAATAATTTCGTATTTGTGCCATGCAGTTGGTATGAAGAGTAATATTTAACGACCGGTCGTTCAGGGCTGATGCTACTTGCAGTCATTTTATGGCTTTCTGACTAAAAGAGCTGCAGAATTCAAAAAAGGGGAGACTAACAGCAGAAACTGCAGGTCACAGAGGCAGCATCTACAAATACAGAAATGAAAATACTTGTGATATTTATGCATTTGTAGATCAAGATTTTTTATTTCCTTCTCATAATGTTTCCACCAAAACCTGATTTTACGAAGCAGTGTACATGTTTCCGATCGCCGTTGTTAAGTACCCCACCAACGTATGTGTAGCGTTTGCAAACCGCATTGCTTACGTTACGTTGGGACTAACAAATGTCTTGTTGTAGCGGTGAAGAATATTGGACTCGCTGTCGTCGTCGTCGTCGTCGTCGTTGTTGTTGTTGTTGTTGTTGTTGTTGTTGTTGTTGTTGTTGTTGTTGTTGTTGTTGTTGTTGTTGTTGTTGTTGTTGTTGTTGTTCATTCAGTTATGGTTAACGATACCGCTGTTGCTATAATTGTTCTTGTGATACACTGACATGAATGAGCTGTCATTTGCTGTGATAATGACTACATCCCTACTTGCTCTCGGACCGGACCATTCCGAATGTTGTTCATCGTCTTCTTTCACTACGAATGTTATGTTTGATTAGCTATCATCACGTTTTATAAACAGATCAAATGGCAGGTTTTGTAAAATTACAGTCTTCGTTGCTAGTAGCACCTCCTTAAAGGGCGTTGTACAGCAGAAAAATGGCACCTTGCCAATATATAGCAGTTCTTTTATCAAAGCTATCGACGAATACAAAATTAATGTAATCCTTGTAAAGCATAAAACAGCAGAAAATGTGTGAAATTCAGAGGCAGAACGTTGCATGGTTCTCAACAATAACAACAATTATGACAACGATTATTTCTGATTAAGATAAAAGAGCAGCAGTTTTGAAGGAAGAGATAGGTCGGTTGCCTCGACCCCAGTACCTTATTTCATCGATCTGAAAGGATAAAGTTGATCTCTACAAGAGTTAAACTTCGAACATACAAAACCGGAACAAATACTAACAAGTAACGATTCAGCCTGTTCACCCACCGTCATGAAAATAATAATAATAATAATAATAACAATAATAATAATAATAATAACAACAACAACGACAATAATAAAAGACCTGGAAATACAGGTAACTCGAATGTGGAGTCTGAAAGCAGAAACAATTCCTATCGTATTAGGCGCATTAGGTATGATAAAAAGACATTCAAATACATAACTAAAACAGCAGGACTCACAAGCATATATAACACGCAGAAAATATCTCTACTAGGCACCGTACACATCCTACGTAAAACACTTTCAATACAGTGAAAATAAGAGCATCACAACAAACCACAGCACGTACCCAAAGTACACAGTACTCCCGCTCGGTAGTGCAGTGAAAGCAAGTGATGATGATAATAATAATAATAATAATAATAATAATAATAATAATAATAATAATAATAATAATAATAATAATAATAATAATTTTCTTTTCTTTACTGGTCACGAGAGCCTCACACAAAAACACGATACAACACAAAGGTTAATGGGGATTTCCATACAGTGCGTGTAAAGAGTCCAAAAATAAACATTAATAATTAACGATAGAAATTCGAATAGTGAAGTTCCCCTAAAGCACTATCCAGAAGCAACCAAAGAATCCCACTCATCTTGGACACCCCAAACGCCAACTTCGGGCGGGTAGCCCTCTCCTCTCTACTCCCTCTCGCCTATAAGCACATGCTCAGAGTAGTCCCATTCACAAGGATCATCCTGATCATAATAATAATAATAAGAAGAAGAAGAAGAAGAAGACGTGTTTATTAATTGACATAATATAGCGGCGAAAGAATATGACAAGATCAATAAATATAAAGACTTGCTAATAGAAATTGAAAAAATGTGGCAGCTCAAGGCGACTACCATACCAGTGATTGTAGGATCTCTAGGAATGATAAAAAAAGGTACTGAAACCTATTTGGAAATGATACCAAGCTTACCATCACTACAGGGAGTGCAAAAATTGTGTTAACTGGAACGACTCATGTACTGAGAAGAGCATTATCGCTGTGAAAACAACATCCATTCATGATTTTTTTTTTAAATACATATTTTACCTGTGAATTTGCGTGTGTAAACTGGGAATGCATACAACGAGTTTCTCTGCCCTAGGTGTACGGAAAGCACTCGGCGAGAAATGGAAGAAAATTTGAAGAAAGAAGAAGAAAAACAACATAATAATAATATCATTGAGCACATTTTCTTTTAGAGAAAGTGATGATTGACTTGACCCGTGTATTTGATTAATTCTTCCTGAATTGGCAGAATCTCTCCCTTTTTCTCTGACTGATAAAAAAAAAAACACAACAAATACAAAAATGAACAAAAATACACAAGAAATTAATGGAACATAAAATATACAAGAAAGGAATTATTTTTGCATTACTTAAACATGATGTAAACAGTTTCTAAATATTGTTCAAAATTGTCTTTACTCTATCTTACCCAACTCACACATATTTCAGAAAATCTATTCAATTTTCAGTAAATGTGTATACCTAATATTACTATATTCTTTTCTACTCTATGCACAAGGCCCGAAATTTTGGGGAGGGAGAGAGTCGTTAAGATCGACCCCAGCACGCAACTCGTACTTAATTTATCGACTCTGAAAGGATGAAAGGCTAAGTCGACCTCGGCGGAATTTGAACTCAGAACGTGAAGACGGACGAAATACCGCTTAGCATGTCATCCGGCGTGCTAACGTTTCTGCCAGCTCGCCGTCTTCTTAGTATTATTACTATATTACCTGCACTAATATTAATATCTACTGAGATTTTGTGACGCACAGAGAAATATTGAAAATGTTACTTTCCATTCTCCAAAGTCGTACAACTTTCCAATAAGACACAAATTTCACGACATCGGAAACATATACCACGAAACATTACATTCACCCTTGAACGTAGCACATAGAAATGTGTGCTTATATATGTATGTGTATATATGCGTGTGTAGACATAACCTGACATTAAGTCGATGTGTTCCGATAATTGGGATTCTTCTGACATTTTGTAGTGCCATGAGTTAAGTTTGATTTACAATTAAATTAAACAAAAAATAGTTTCGATATGAAGAATAAAATATAAGCCTTCCTCGTTAATCTTTCACCCTTCGTATTTACCAAGTGACAAGCATTGTAAAAGTTCATATATCTCAGAGCATTACAAGTAAAGAAAATGGTGGCATTAAATCTCAACTAACAACTT
>NC_142933.1:112058044-112060544 GCF_046866305.1 Octopus bimaculoides | reverse complement strand
GCCTCATCATTTCATTACGGTGATACAAGACAGATATAAATTCCATGCATCATGCCATCCTACCAATTTTTGCATTGAATTCCTCTTATTTTATCCAAGATAATCTGGCGACGAATTCTACAGTGGAGTTGAAGAACAGAAAATTAATTTTTCTCCTGTCACATTAAGTTTAGTTGTAAAGAAGCAACACTTACCAATGGCTGTTCCTCTCACAATCTACGCCATCCATTCCTTTTATAGTTTAAATGAAGACTAAATCTCTATAGAAATCTGTCTCTGAATGAGAAAGTATCAATAAAATAATTTCCAAACCTGATACTGGAAGCAGAAAAAGCGTCTCACTAAGAACAAAACTATTTGTGCCACATAGGATTTCACATTTCCAATAATATTCATGAAATAATTTTATAACCTTTTATGCCTAAAAATAATTCTCTTAAACGGCGAAGTCGCTATCGATTGATGTTATTTGATAATTGGTTGTCTTGAATTCTTTAGAGATATCACTTTTATCGCCTAACTCGACCAGTATCATCTTTATTTAATAAAACTGCAAATAAGCTTCAAGTACTTTATAAGTCCCTTTGATCTCAACTTGAAAACGAAAAAAAAATCAAAAGGTAGTAATTTGACTTTTCCTTTATAGTTTTTTTTCAGTATTTTTTTAACACGATTCGTTGCAAAACTTATTTGACACCTTGAAATATTGCCTCAGTTTATTGTATATTTGTAAATTCTATAGGATTGACACTCTCAAATATTTTTCCAGCTTAACCGAACAAGAATTAAACTAAGAGGAAGCAGAGAGAAACGAAATATATTGGACTACAATATGTCTCTTAAGAAAAAACACAGAATCCTCTTGTTAATTTCTTTTTCCTTTGAAGTGTTGTCATACATATTCATGTGAAATAAATTAAATCGTTGTACCTTTATTTTTAACAAGAGACATTAAATTAATATTTCCTTATCGGATTTCAAAGTCAGTGAGTGAATGATCGAAATTAAGCCCTAAAGATCAACATTTTATTAATGTTCCTAAATGTAGCCATTATGTTAAAAAATCTTCATATTAACTCAAAGACATATTAGAATTGGGTTGTAGCTTTCCTTTGCCTTCTCCAGGTAATTACTATGTTCACCGAAATTAAAGAATAAATTTAACTGCTCATAAATTACAAATCAAAACTGAGTAGTAGAACCGTCTCCGTCCGGGTATATTGTGTTCGCTTGGTATGAGTGATTATAAAACGGATTGAATACACAAAAGCTATCAGACAAATCAAGATAGAGAGGAGAAAAGAGAAAGGTTCGGATTAATTTAATTCCTAAAAGAATCGTTTTATTTGTGGCTTGGAGAGACGAGGAAGAGCATCACCGATGATCCATGCTCCAAGACGGGTGGGAGGAAGGGATTTATTCTTGGATCGAAAACAGGGTGTCTATTCTTGCGGCAGGGTAGGCGTTGTTAAAGGTACCAAAGGATCAAACTATGTGGTTAAGCTTATAATTTAAGAACAGGAGCATCTCTGCCTCCAACGAGGTCTCATCAGGTTTTCTCTCTCCCTAATTTCACTGTAAAGACTTTGGATATGTCGAAGCTCTGTAAAAGTTGCATCTAACTCAAAATACAGGTAGTGGTATCGATCCTGATTCGACAGTTTCAGTGCTTCGCTACCACTCACCACTATTAATAGCCATTGCAATGTTCTTGTTGGAAATACCAATTAGATATTGTAAAATTGTAGGTTTCTTTTCAATTATTTCAGAATGATATTTGAACAACGATCGATCTTCAAGTAGTTATGAAGAACGCTATTTTAATCACAATTTCTATATTTTAAGAGTTTGCTATATCCAGAACACAACTGGAGATGCGGCTTATTGTTTTTAAGTTGAGTTTGACAGGAATGTATTTTCTCTAGTGGAATAATATATCAACAATACAATTACCAAAGTTCCATTTTATCATGTCTTTTGAGTGTTTTACACTTATTTCCAAAGCTGTTATTTCTAAACATTATATAATGTGAAGTTAGATTACATTCAGCTAAAAGCTAAAATTATTTCAGCGTGTATTTCATTTCAAGTGCGAAAAGTTCTTAATGGCTCTATAACTATTTCCTACTCTATTTTAAATGTGACACAGTTTAGTAACAATTCTTCTGGAAGAGTGCGGTTATAGTGTCGATAAATTCGAGGTGTGATTATTAAACTTAATTTTATACAACAGTGTTTATATTCAACTGAAATTTAGAGCGAGATCCACACAGCTCGGCACTGGGCGGTTCTTCTATTAACTTTTATCGTAAATTCTTTGGAAAATATTAATTGATTAGATTTACACTTTTTACCTATCAACTGATACAGTCATGACGTTTACAACTTACACATTTTCGTATTTTACTGGTATCAGATATTGTAACGCTAATGCACTGTCTTCACGAATTTTAGCCCATCATATCAACCCCAGTATATCGTTCCTTAGTTTATCAAAAGT
>NC_142933.1:112033044-112053044 GCF_046866305.1 Octopus bimaculoides | reverse complement strand
GTATATATATGTTTATATAAAAGTATCTATGTATGTATGCATGTATGTATGTGTGTGTGTGCGTGTGCATGCGTTTGTGTGTGAGTATGCGAGAGAAAGAGAAAGAAGGAGAGTACTATGTAAGTATTTATTTTCCAACTTGTCTTCTATTACAGTAACGGAAATTTGCATAAGCACAGTACGACTTCCAGGGTAATAATTTAATAGACTAGTGCGGTAGTTTCTGACGCTTTGTAGAAATTACAAGCCACAAAATACTTTATAGATATGGCAAAAATATCCTAACAACATCACGTGACTACGAACGGCTCATTCACATGAAAAGCTTTTACTGTTCTCAGAAAAAAAGTTGGAAGAATCAAACTTGTTGCATGATGCTTCAAGCTCAAGTCTACTGTCACTCGAAGAATGCCGAAAGAAGATATTATAAAAGCATTATGAGAAATGCAAAATTATAATTGGTCATGCGAGTGGCAGCTGTATCAGTGAAGCTTCTAACATTGTCAATGTAAGTGTATGCAGATTAATCTATTCAAGTGGATGAGCGCCATAGAAATTTCATTTGCTGCGTTCAATTACATTTGAAGATAATCAAAAGAGTTTATAATTTGTCCAGATGATTCTGAATAATTAAAACTTGTTTAATGAAATTTTTTGCTCAGATAAATCATACTAATTCATTAATTGCCATACTGGAATCATTTGGTGCATTAAATCTCAAGTGTTGCCGCTGCATTTTTCTATGAAATAATTGAAATATTTCAAGTCTGTTGTCGAAAAATTACGAATTCATTTCTTTTCAAATAATGAAATACGTATCGTCACAATATCTTTTGTCGTTTGCCTTCTATTTGTTTCAGACATTACACCCGGCCATGCTGTAGCACCGCCTTGAAAAATATTTAGTCGAACAAATCGACCTCAGTCGTTTTTTAAACCTGGCACTTATTCTATCGACCTCTTTTGCCAAACCTGCAAATCTCGAGGACGTAAGCACAAAAACACCGGTTATCAAGCATTGTGGGAGAACAGCCGCAGATAAAAAACACACACACGTATATATATATATACATATATATATATATATATATATATATATATATATATATATATATATATATATATATATATATATATATACATATATATGGGAAGAATTCACAAAAAGAAAACAAAAGACGAAAACAGGTGGTGTAGACATCAAACGGTTGTATTAGTTTAACGCTCGGGAAGTGAAAGGTCTTTAACGTTTCGAGCCTACGCTCTTCCACAGAAAGGAACACAGAAAGAAACAAGGAGAGAAAATAAAGAATGTGTAGTGGCTAGCGATCTATCATGGCGAATGCCGGACAGAGAGGTCATACAGGAGAGCTAAGAAGGGGAGATAATAAAGTAATGGTGACCTCCAAAAGGAAGGTGAGCGTGCGTGTGTATTAGAGAGTATGTATGTGCGAGTGGAAGAGGACTGGTGACCTTGATGTGTGCGTGTGTGTATGTGTAGGTGTGTGGACGTGGGGCTGGGAAGTGGTCAGTGCTAGTGTGTGCGTGGTGGTGTGATGTGATGTGTTGTGGTGTTGTGTGGTATGGTGTTGTATGGTATGGTGGTGTTTGGTGTTAGTGATGCTGTTAGGAGGTGGAGGAGGCGAGATTGGGGAAAACAAGGGTGGGGTGTGGGTTAGGCTGAGGGCTGGGGTAGAGGTGAGGTATGTGGATAGGCTTAGGGTGGGTTATTTGGGAGTGGGTGTAAAGGATGGGTGGGGTGGGAGGGGATGGATCCGTGTACCAAAACCAATCACAAGGCGTTGGTCGGCCCGAAGCTATAGACGAAGACACTTGCCCAAAGTACCACGCAATGGGATTGAACCCGGGACCATGTGGCCGGGAAACAAGCCTTTAACTACACAGCCACACATAACATAATGATACATTTCGCCATTTTGTTTTTCATTGCTTAAACATTGGCTTATAGAAAGCTGGATTTTATCAAACCCTGCACAAACACACACACACACACAAGAATATGATTACGCGATTAGGCTTAGAAAATTTATATATATATATGTCTTACGGGCTTTCAAAATGCTTTTGTTCATGATATTCCAGATGCCCTGTCTCTGGTTAGACTGGGGTTACAGTGAGAGACAGTCTCGCAAGGGGTCCATGCAGTGAGATCAAACTTGAAACCAGATGTTTACCAAAGAAACGTCTTGTCCACGCAGCCATGCCTGCTTCTATCATGTTTGTGTGATTGCGCTTTTCATGTTTGTCTTTTCAATAAAAATCAAACATTAACCACTCCAAACATTTCCTCTATAGATAAGACCAGTAATCTTGAAACGTCTATGGAACTTTCTTTGTAGGTGCGCGCGTGTGAGATCGAACGTATGTATGTGTATGTATGTGTATGTATGTGTGTGTATGTGTGTGTATGTGCGTGTCTATGTATGGGATTATCCAATTAATGTTTGATAGCATTTTTGAAGGAGAAAAATTCCATTGACTACAGAAAAAAAAACCAGAAAGTCACCGACACCATTCTACCGTTTTGATGTATTATCTCTGTTTCAGTGAACTTCTATAACCTTTCTCTTCTTTTTACCTCTGGCTCTCTTCTGCTACGTATCTTCCAACTCCCTCTCTTTCATCACCCACTCTTTGTTTTCCTTTCTCCCACCCCTCTCTCTAACTTACTCTTTATGTTTGACGTAGATAAAATAACTAGCCCGTGACCCACATGCCAAAAAAGTAAATATTTTATCACTTGCCAGCCATTGACCAATCATCAGCAAAAGTAAATTCGTAAAATGTCAAAAGACTCTACTGCTGTTCGTTAGGTTTACCAAGTCTAACACGATTCTTTGCAAAACGTTCACGAGCAACATCCGCACGGTAAGACGAAAATAATACATTGAAAGTTTATATATATGTATATATATATATATATATATATATATATATATATATATATATATATATATATATATATATATATATATATATATATATATATATATATATAATTTAGATTCAAGGTGAATATGGTACTTAAGTTTAGGTACCAGAATTAAGTATGGTATTATCCAAACAATTCTAAAATAAGGTGATTAAAAATCAAAATAAGGATATTCAAGATTAATGCGGTACGATCGTTTCATGCGACTCCGTTTATTTAAGCAATGTGAGCATTACATTAAATGTAAAATGCAGAGCAATCTTCAGCTGCACGAAGATACAGAAAATTTACTGAAATTTCATTTCAGTAGAAGGACATATTATTGTAACTACATTTAAACAATCCAAGTGTGAAGGATTGTTTAAATGTAGTTACAATAATACGTCCTTCTACTGAAATGAAATTTCAGTAAATTTTCTGTATCTTCGTGCTGCTGAAGATTGCTCTGCATTTTACATTTAATGTAATGGCCACATTGCTTAAATAAACGGAGTCGCATGAAACGATCGTACTGCATTAACCTTGAATATCCTTGTTGCTTATTTTGATATATATATATATATATATATATATATATATATATATATATATATTATATATATATATATATATATATATATATATATATATGCTAATGTTCAATTTTACAATTTTACAGTTTACAATAACCCATCGTCGGACTGGTAGTCGGTTATATTTTTGTTTAAGATTAATGTATATACGTATTTAAGCGTGCACGCGCGCGTGTGTGCGTGCGTGAGTATATATATATATATATATATATATATATATATACTCTTTACTCTTTACTCTTTTACTTGTTTCAGTCATTTGACTGCGGCTATGCTGGAGCACCGCCTTTATAGTCGAGCAAATCAACCCCAGAGCTTATTCTTTGTAAGCCTAGTATTTATTCTATCGCTCTCTTTTGCCGAACCGCTAAGTTACGGGGACGTAAACACACCAGCATCGGTTGTCAAGCGATGCTGGGGAGACAAACAGACACACAAACATATACACATACATACACACATATACATATATATATACATATACGACGGGGTTCTCCCAGTTTTCGTCTACCAAACCCACTCACAAGGCTTTGGTCGGCCCGTGGCTACAGTGGAAGACACTTGCTCAAGGTGGGACTGAACCCGGGACCATGTGTTTGGTAAGCAAGCTACTTACCACACAGCCACTCCTGCACCTATATATTAGAATTTATTGTAAAACCAAATGTATATACAATAGTCTAAAGATATCTGGAAGTATTCTTAAACGAGAATTTATCGATCGTTACGAGACGCATTTTTACACCTCCAGTTGAATATTGGTAAATATCATCTTGAAATCAAACTGTTCGATTTCTTCTATTCACCTTTTCGTGAAATATCCGTTACCTAACTTAATCTGTATTCAAATAAAATGTGACGATAGAAACAGAATTAGTAACTCTTCATTTTTTTTTAGAACAGCTAATAATCCGGGATAAAGATTTGTAATTTAATGTTAAGATAAAGGTAGTCGTGTGTGCGTCTGTGTCTTTGATGCTTTGTAAATCAATTCTTCTTTATGCAATTCCATTTGTTATGGCAGCTCTTGGAAGTGTGTCTTAAATTCAATCTGAATCCTTGAGTCAAGAATTTCAAGTCATTTGGAATCATCCAATGGAATGGTATGATAGTAGGCCTGGATATTATCATCACCAATTTCTCTCTTTTCCTTCTGGGCCGAAAAATTCAAAGTTTCGAACTGAGCAGAATGAATTTTGTTTTAATCGAATTCAGTTTATTACCTGCAGTTGTAACAATTTTTATTCCTTTATTTTCTTTTACATAAAATATAAACCTGACACATAAATTTCGTCACTTCTATTCTACTTCAACTCGTCTTGCATTAAAACTGTTTTCAAAGAATTCATAAATTATTTGAGAATGATAGTAAAATGTTCTCAGACAGACATCGCTCCACAATCAACAAACCTCCGTGTGAAAAAGCGAACGATTAAAAAAGTTTTATTGTTTTGTTCTCACTGTTGTCTGAATAACTTAAGGGAATTGTTTCTAATTTCGTTAACTACTATAATGACATCTCTAATATATATATATATATATATATATATATATATATATATATATATATATATATATATATATATATATATATATATATATATATATATATATATATATATATATATATATATATATATATATATATATATATATATATATATATATATATATATCACTTCACCATTTCCGGAATCATTCAATGTTTCCTGTGGTGTTCTCTATAAGACTGATAGGATGAGTTAAGTTCTTTGACCCACGGTGACGGAGTAATGGGCTGCTGTTGGAGATTAATCAAATCTGAAATCAGCGCTGATATCACTCCATCTTGCTTGCCGTAGGGAGAGATCTAGTCTCCCTTGTCAACTGTTAGAAAAGTGCTCTCACATGGCTAAGAATTGTTTTGACTCTTATTTCTAGCAATGCTGGTGCTTACTAGCACCCTCCATCATTTCAGTGACGACTACACTAGTTGCTTTTCAGTTGTGAATTGCGAATAGCCACCTTAATAATTTATAACTGTATCTATATATATATATTAGTATAGTATGGTTTTCATGAAGCATTGTTTGATATATAAAAATGATTTAAATATATTTTAAAGTTAAAACAATGCAAAGTATAAAAGTCGATGGTTAGTCCTGTCATCTGCTCTTTCGATGTTTCAGGGTTAGGACTCCTTCTTCGGGAAATTTACGAAGAAAAGATGCTGATAGTTGATGTCTCTGCTCTGTAGTGCGGGTGTATGAAGGGTTGTTTCGCGTTGCTAACGTCAGAAATCAGCTGCGTGCCATTCAGGTCTGTTAATAATTCCCGGCTCTGTTAATTAACTTAGGTTCTTTTAATCTCAAGTTCCCATTGTATTTTGGTTTTTTTCTTTCTCTGTAGGTTGAATGAAAACTCATACGTTTTGAATGTGGCATTTTTGTAGATGTTTTCTGACGGAAAAAGCATTAGCGTTGAGGTTTTCTTTAACGTGTATGTGAACTCGTCTGATTGTACTTTTGGTGTAGAATTCCTTGCATTTGTTGCACGTGATTTCACTCACATCGTTGAGCCGCCGACATATATTTCCATACGTGATCAGGAAGTTCGATAATGTACATAAGGTGCTGTTTTGGCGGTTTATAGTCAGGACACTCCTCAGAGAAGATCCTGCATGTTCCAGTCGTATATTCAATCCCTCCATACGGATCGGACGGCGGATTGCTCCAGCTGTTTTCGTTTTTTTTTTTTTATTATTTCGTTCTCTTTTCATTAAAATGTGAGTTTCAGAAAACGCAGGCTATCCTTGGAGGTGTAGATCTGGTCGTTCGGTTTAATGATGCTCTAGCATTTAGTGAAAGAGTATGGATAACCATCCTCCGTCAGGACATTTCGTAATTGTATGATGTTCGTGCTTTCGAATCGAGGTATCAGAGAATTATCTCTGATAAACAAGGATGAAAAGCAGTATGTAGAGGCTAAATAGATCCCTGCAAAAGATAGTAATGGTATTAATATGAGAATGTCATCCGCATATCTGGCGAAAAATGCATAAGAATGACAGCTGTTCAGTGCCCTGCGTTCTAACCGGTCCATAGATATGACGACCAGTAAGTCTGACAAGGTTGACCCATCGGCACTCTAGAGATGTTTTTTTTTTTTTTGTAAATGGACCCTTTGAACAGGAAGATGCTTTCCATTATTGTAATTAATTGTTCATGAATATCTGGAGCTGTGAGCGCAAAACAGTTAAGGTTGTGAGAGTAGGCAATGCTCTGAACCTCAACAAATTCAGGTCCAAAGATAAGGATACTAAACTTAAAGATACACTAAGCCGCTCTTTAGAGACAATAGGAGACTCATATCTTTCCAAATGGATCAAATGTCAGGACATATTCGCTACATCTTCACTCGAAGTATTCGGGAAAATAGAACGTAAACACCAAGACTGGTTTAATGAGAATTATGATGACGGGGTTTCCACTGATCCCAATAACTTGACTTCTACTATGTCTTAACGATGCGGAGGGATGGAAAGCAATGTTGACTCAGGTGCTATTTGGACTCAGAACGTAACAGAGCTGTTAAATACCGCACTAACGATTCTGCCAAACAACGATTGCATGATAACACTTGCTAGTATGACTAACACATCAAAGGCAAACTCACAGAATTGTTAGTATGCTGGACAAAATGCTTAGTCGCATTTCGTCCGTCGCTACGTTCTGAGTTCAAATTCCACCGAGATCAACTTCGCCATTCATCCTCTCGGGGTCGATAAAATAAGTACTAATTGGTCACTGGGTTCATTTCATCAAGTTACTCCCCTTCCTCAAAATTTCAGGCTTTGTATCTATAGTAGAAAGGATATAACTCATACATTTCCTGCCTGTGTTCCTTTTGATTTTGCCATAGTTTTCAACGGTAATCCGGCATTTCAAATATTTTTTTCATCTTTTTTCTCACATCTAAACGCAGTCCCTACCAATTTATCTCTGACTTTTCCACTATCGAACGCCTGATTATTGCCTAATTAAAGAACATCATCCCACAATACCTAAGTACACAACAAATTCTATCGCAAAACATTTACTTCATATCGTTAACTGGTCAAGCTCCGCCAGGTGCATAATGGGATTTGCATTATTCACGTGTTAAGCAGATTCGAAATAATATCCCGGTAGCTTTACATTTCCACATTTCTCACACATTTTAACCCTCGCAGCATTTAAAGCCGTCCATGCTGTTATTCCTTGTTGTAGGTTTTTTTTTTTTTTGCTTTTTTACTTTCACAAAATATCTAATTTCCTTTTTCTACTACATTTACGATCTGTACCTCTTTAAGAAATCGACATGTATGAGGTTGTTGTTGTTGTTGTTGTTGCTGCTGCTGCTGCCACTGCTGTAGCCTCGCCACTGAGAGGACATATCGATGATTGAAGATATTCCTACCATGACTGTCCCCTCTGTATTTTTATACTTTATTTTCTAACATTTGAGATGAAATATTTTAAACTTTTAAAATTGATTTCACATAAATTATATAACCGTTTCCTAGACTTAGCCTTGACGCCCACCCTTAATTTCAAATAGGAATGAGGTTGCTATGACGACAATTGATGTAATGCAAAGCCAGCCTTGAAGTAATTGTATCTGTCAACAATTCTAAAACCACAACAATCAATGTTATGGCAGAAAATATTTTTTAAATTGTTTAATAACTGATATTGCTTTCAAATTTTTGGTACAAAGGCCAGCAATTTGTGGGGAGGGGCTAATTTGATTACATCGACCCCACTGCTCAACAGGTACTTATTTTATCGACCCCGAAAGGATGAAAAGCAAAGTCGACCTCGGTGGAATTTGAACTCAGAACATAAAGACAAACAAAATACCCGTAAGCAGCTTGCCCGGCGTGCTAACGAATTTTAACCATTGATGTATTTAAAGCTCTAAGGACGTTTTCCTGTGAGAGTACCTTTATGTACGACCTGCTAGAAAATGCAACCAAACCTGCCTCAAATCACATCCTGTCGTGTAGTACACAACAACTGAGGTGTTGAATTTTGTTATATTACTTCAAGAAATTAAACCACTTTAAGTGTACTTTAAGAATTGGTAAAATGGTATATTCTTTAAATCAGTGACTGTATCAACAGCAGTTAAAGATTCCTCATTCTTCTTTATTTGGAAATAATGGAGAGAAGTCCTGGAAATGGTAATATAATTTATGGAATATCAATTCTAAAGGTTTAAAACATTTCCACCTCATATGTTACAAAAATCACTACAGCATAATTATTTCTGTTGTGTTGTAAGAAACCATATTTCCGTTGACATGAACATTTCTTCACCCAGCTACGCAACTTCCTTCCGCTTCTCGTATAATCGACAACTTTTCATTTAAAACTCTAATAAGCTGGATATTGATTAAAAAATCTATAATACACACTAGACTTACAACAGACAGACAGATATTCTCACTTCTACTTATTTCTTGTGCTTCTTCACGTTTTCCTCTCCTTAACTGTCTCATTTCTTTTTCCTCCCCCTCTCTCTCACTCTCTCTTTCTCATTCTTATTGAATTCCTTTCATTTCATCTACCACTTTCTGTTCTTTTTTTCTTTTCAGTCAATTACTCCCCCCACCCACCCACCCACATTCTCTCTATTTCTCTTGTTATCAGTCTCATCACTGTCTTGATGTCTTTTGGATTCTCTTTTCTTACTGTTCGTCTTTCATTTTCCTTTTTTCTTTCACTCCATCGTTTCCAGTTTTCTCATTTCCACCCGACTCAATTTATCCAGTCTCACTAACTGGATACATTCCTTTGTGTACGTGGATAATTACTTACCTAAAATCGCCATCGATACATACACCAACCAATAATGATAATAATAATAATAATAATAATAATAATAATAATAATAATAATAATAATAATAATAATAATAATAATGGCAGTACTAATAACGGTAAATATTCGATCTGACACAGATTTAACAGTTGGATACAACATTAATAAATTAATAACAGTCATAATTAAATTTCATTGTGATTTAATATCGATTCATTGACATCGTTACGATTCAGTAAGCGATAAGTGCGTGATTTCTGTAATTGTGAGAATGGCAGGCACCAAGCATCTGATTCTTCATACAAGCAAGATGAGGGTCAAACGACGGTGTTTCAACAATGCTACTTCAACATTTCAATCCATTATTCACTCATTCATTTATTTCTTTAATTTCGTCTGACAAGAATCGATCTCCACAGTGAATACCATTCAACAACTAATCGTCAATTTCCAATAATTAGTTTGATTCTTGATCAAGTAATTCTCTTCTTTTTTCCCCTCATTTCTGACCAAGTAAGTGGAACAGAAGTTATTTTGTGCCCTGTCGTTGTAATATGAGCCGCTGGTGATTGGATGGAAAATATCAATATCAACCAATTGAAAGAATACTTCATTCAGTTCAACATTATGGTTCTTCATTTATCAATTCCCACGTGGAAAGGAAGAATTCTTGATTTAACTGCTGCAGGATTTGCCGAAAACAATATTGAGAACCAACAAATACCTCATTAATAAAACGATGTTGTAGAGTCAGTTAAACGTAAGACAATTAAGAAATTAGTTTCGTTTTGACGAAAACTTAAATCTGTTTTTCAGTGAAGGGGAAATTGATGCTCATGTAATTCTACTTATGTGGAATCGACTCTCAAAAAGTAGCTTTTACTACGAAAGAAAAACTCATTTTGGATTTAGCTCGCCTATAGCTTATCTTTATGCTGTCCAACGAAAGGATATCCCGTTTGTGATACTATTTTATCTGCGGAGGAGGGACTGTATATAATCACAATTGACCTGCTGTGAATATCAAAATATTTATGTTTTGGCAGGAAAGTATGTATAACAGTGTGGTGAATTTTAAAATTGTTAGCGATATATATTTTTATATTTGTATATGTTCGGAATTGTTATGTCATTGCGTTTGTAGATGTGAATTCACAAACACACACACATTTACTTATATATATAAAGAGAGAGAGAGAGAGAGAGAGAGAGAGAGAGAGAGAGTTTGAAAGAGATTGAGAGAGAGAGAGAGAGGGGGGAAGAACATATGTAGAGGAAAATTAAGACAAACACAAGTGTGAATATTAGTTCTTAAATACGTTTCACCATTACAGTGAACTCAACGTTCGAGGTTCGAAACGCATTTGAATCATCAGGAGAGAAGATATATTAGATCCCTGTCACAGAAAGCAATAAAGTGTTCCATTGATGACCTACTCGAGGTTAGGCAGCCAAATGCACTTGGAACATCCAGCACTGAGTTCCATTTAACTGCAATGGTGAAACATACGTAGGAACTAAATATTTATACTAGTGTTTATCTTCGTTTATACTGCATATGTTCTGTATATCGTAACCAGTAACACTGCTAAGTACAGCAGTTGACAAACCACTTTACTGGCACTGGAATGGATATTGATAATCTACGTAGAGCTCTGTCTCATACAGTAGTAAGCGTACATCTAACTGTACACACAAGATATGTAAATATATATATATACATATATATATAGTTTTAGGGAAAATAACCAATTATCAAGAACTCATCGATGAAAATCCACTATCACATATAGAAAAATTAATAATTAAAAGCACAATAAATGAGTATAATATAAAGTAAAGTAAATGTCATAAGATAAATATAATAAAAAGATTACACGTGTTTCATAACCAATTTTCAAATAGAAAAGAAATTTAAATCGATTAAAATCAATTGAAATTATCGAAAATAAGTTCTATTCAAAAATATAGCTACTCGTCAGATCGTTATTTTCCCTAAAACTATATATTTTATATATACTTTATCTATAAGGCTCAATTTAATTTTAATTTTTTATAAATTGATTTTAATTGAGTTTTTTGCCTGTAATTTTGGATTTTGTCCCTAATATTATTATTATATATACATATATATATATATATATACATATATGTATATGTATATATATACATACATATATATATATATACATATATATATTTACACACAAGATATATAAATACACACATACACACATACACACACACACACATATATATATATATATATGTATATACTAGACTTACTACCCAGCGTTGACCGGTAAGGTATTCATGGAATTTTTTGCCAGTTTGCAGAATGGGAATTCATGGTACTTATGCATGGATATATATATATTTAACCTAACATTTGGACTCATTTAATTGGAACTATCCAAACAATAGTAATCAATTTAATGTCTGAAGAAAATTGTGAATAACTGTCTGATATAGTGATGGATCTGGCCATGAATGACAACGGAGGGATTCCGTAAGTTTCTTTTAGGATTAACTTTTTTGTCACTGTCTGGAAGAGGTAGTTGTACTGTCTGCCGTTCTTCCTGAATTCTTTTGCAAGATGGTCACCACTGTTGTATAAATGGATAAGTTCATTTGGTACAGGTTGTAAATTGCCAATAGAAACTTTTCCCTTCATGCAGCAGAAATTTGCAGTTTCGCCATGGAATAAGGATGCACGACGCTAAGAGCATATTTTATTCATCACACCTACATCAGCAGAAAGAGTGGATCCATTTCCTTCCATTGCTCCCTCTGTCCTTCTTTCTTTCCTCACCTTGTTGTTCAAGAGTCGTGCAGCCCTCATCTCGGACGTTTCTGCAAGTCTTCTGCTATTTGTTCTTTCTCTCACATTCTGGAGACGTGCATTCCTATCTTCCTCAGTCTCTCCTTGCCTCCTTCTTTGTTTCATGACTCTATTATCCTGTCGTCGTTCTGCCGTCATCTCAGTCGTTTCCTGTCGTCTCCTTGCCCTTGCTTTTTCCGAAAGCCTTTCGGCATCACCTCTTGACCACGATGATCCCCGTCTCTTTCCACCTGGCATAATTGATCAGTGTCTGTTTTTGCATGTAATGTATTAAGAAAATTAAACCAAACCAACAAAGAGATTACAAATGTCAGATGAATGAAACAGAATAAAATCTGAAATAATGAAACTATAAGTAATCTCAGTGTGTGTGTGTGTGTGTGTGTGTGTGTGTGTGTGTGTGTGTGTGTGTGTGTGTGTGTGTGTGTGTGTGTGTGTGTGTTTGTG
Source organism: Octopus bimaculoides (assembly GCF_046866305.1). Classification (NCBI taxonomy): domain Eukaryota; kingdom Metazoa; phylum Mollusca; class Cephalopoda; order Octopoda; family Octopodidae; genus Octopus; species Octopus bimaculoides. The sequence goes on along the minus strand of NC_142933.1, from coordinate 112,040,387 downwards.
TGTGTACGTGAAAAAGTTGGAGTCACAAAATGTAAACATTTGTACCGGAAGTTGAGTCATTTAATATCAGAATAGGATTTACAAAAAAAATAAGCGCTTAAATCTAATGAAAGTTTAATAAAATCTAATCATAAGTAAGTGAAATTATGCTAAATACAACTAAATTGAAAACCTTTTCCTCCCTGATCCTATCGGCAATTCTGAAAACTTTTGAGTACAAATTTTACATGAGTGAAAGCTTTTTTAACAATTTTTATCCTGAAAATCACCTTTTACTTTCGTTTTAAAGTGAAAGAGAGGAGAAAGTGAAAAATGTATGAACGTGTATATGAAATGGACGTGTGTGTGTGTGAGAGAGAGAGAGAGAGAGTGAGAGAGAGAGTGAGTGTGAGAGAGGGAGAGAGTGAGAGAGAGAGAGTGAGAGAGAGAGAGAGAGAGAGTGAGAGAGAGAGAGAGAGTGTGAGAGAGAGAGAGAGTGAGAGAGCGAGAGAGTGAGAGAGAGAGAGAGAGAGTGAGAGAGAGAGAGAGTGTGAGAGAGAGAGAGTGAGAGAGAGAGAGAGAGAGTGAGAGAGAGAGAGAGTGAGAGAGAGAGACAGTGAGAGAGAGAGAGAGAGAGTGAGAGAGAGCCACTATTACATGAGAGCGCACACGTTCACTCACTCACTCCTTCTCTCTTTTATACGCACACACACACATGCATCTGTACATACAAAAAATATGTACGCATATGTATTGATATATGTACGTATACATGTCAACACACCCCTTCACTCACTCTCCATCTCTCTTTCTGTCTCTATCTTTTTCTCTCTCTCTCTTCCTCTCTCTCTCTCTCTCCCTCTCTCTCTCTCTCTCTCTCTCTTTCACACACACACACACGTCCATTTCATATAAACGTACATACATCTTTCAATTTCTTATCTCTTTCACTTTAAAACAAAAGTAAATAAATAAAAAAATTTTACGAAAATTAACGAACTCCGGATGATGAAATCACATTCAGTTAAGAATATTTCTAAAGGATTAAAACATTGTGTACGAAGACTATATGTGTGTATATGTTACAGATAACGGACTTGTCTTTGTGTCGATTGACAAGCCGTGACATACATTATATGTGTGTGTATTCTGTATGTGTGTCTGTGAGTTGACATCACGGAAGCCATGCTTTTTTTTTTTCGTCAAGAAATAACAGATAAAAAATGTGTTTAATTGATTGAATAGAGGTCCAAATATCACAAGAATCTGTACTGTACTGCCTAAGGGAAGTATGAAAATAAATATGCAAAAACAAAATAAGATAAAATATACTATTTCTGAGATACTTCGGGTACACACAAACATCTCTAGAGTTTTAGTATTATTGATATATATATATATGTGTGTGTGTGTGTGTGTGTGTGTGTGTGTGTGTGTGTGTGTGTGTGTGTGTGTGTGTGTGTGTGTATGTATGTATATATATATTTATATGCGAGGTCTGATCAATAAATATCCGGGTTGTTGCCATAGTAATTAAGCTAAAACACACAGAGTGAAGCCACTTGGCAAAGATTGACCTTAAACACTGCTTTGCATGCACACTAAGCTTTAACGTTCTAGTTCACTTCCTCTGTTTACAGCAGTGCTTGGAAGGAAGGTATGTAGCATGTGATCGTCGCACTGACCATGAGAGAGAAATTTGTTATGGTGATACATGCTCAGGGGCCTACGCAAAGTAGCAGAAAGTGTATGGAGAGAAGTGCATGAGCTGCACACAAGTATAGGTATGGTTATGACGTTTCGAAGATGGACGAAAAATGTCGATGTTGACGAACGTTCTCGAAGACCCGCAACCAGCAGAACTGAGAAAAACACCGCAGATGTGCGTGCAGATGTGAGGGGAAATCGTCGAATCACCATCCGTGAGTTTTCAGAGGATGTACAGATTAGTTACGGTTCAGTTCAGTCTATTACCACTGAAGATTTGGGTATGAGACGCGTGACTGCCAAATTACTGCGAAAACTGCCTTCAGCTGACTAAGAAGACACTCGGGTTTCAGTTGCACAAAATCTCTCTGATTGTGTCGATAACGATTAAAACCTTTTTGAAAACTTTGCGTAGACTTCTGGGCAGGCATCGCCAAGCCTTTGGCAAAATTTGAGGCAGATTCTCTGCTCAAATATCTCTGTCATTGTCAATCCGATGAACACACGCTATGCATCTTCCTTCTAAGCACTGCTGTAAACAGCGAAAGCGAGCTAAAACGTAAAAACGTAATGCGCATGCACAGCAGAGTTCAAGGTCAATCTGTTTCAAGCGGCTTCACTCTGCGTCCGTTAGCTTCGTTACTATGGCAGCAGTGCGGATACTTATTGATCAGACCACGCGTATATATACATCAAATAACATAGTGTTCGATCTTGTGATCCATTCTCACCACCAACCCAAGACAAAATAAAACATAAAAAGAATCAGAAGTCGAAAGAAGAAAGCCTTTGTTTCCCCACCACATTTGTTCAGTTTTTCAAGCCTTGATCTTATAAATTTTATAGTTGTTGAGAATGATGTTGCTATTGTGATCGTAGCACCAGGAGGACTTTTTATTTATATAGTTATTTGCAAAGTTAGTGCTATCATTTAAAGCTACTCTCGCTAATGTTATTTATATTAGATTTTCGCTATGCTTTGCCCTATTACTGCTGCACTTTCGGTTACTGATGCAATTCATACTGCTAGTATTAACTGTTGTTCTCATTTCTCTTATAACTTCTTTTGCAGCAACGTACGCCATTACAATTTGTTATACATTTTATGACTGCAACACTTTCCTTATCTTACAGTGGTTACACATGCTGTTTACATTTACTATTATGATAATTATTGTTGCAAGCATTTGTTGAAAACTCTTGCTGTTGCTGTCATTTAAAACTTCTTATGTATTGACACTGACATTAATATTACTGTAGTAGTAAAATGTGATTTTACTTGGCTACTTATTCCGTTATTCGTGTTCTCCCGGAATTATTATTGCGTCTATTCTTGTCATTGCACCTATTACCTCGAAGTATCAGCTTCGTTCTTCTTACTTTTCATATGACGTTTTCTGTTTCATCTCTCGCGCCTTATTATAGAAGCTGTAAATGTATCTATAACAGCGTAGATAAAACTAAGCCTAGTGAGGCTGGGTGGTTTTCGTGCTGTTGCTATTGTTGGCATTAATTGCTGGTGTTGTTGCTATTAATTACTGATGTATTGCTTTGTTAGTAGCTACCAATACCGTTGTTACTACCACAAACACCAATAACGCTGCTAGAACTGTTCTCTGTTATTCCTCCATTAATTCACCTTTCACTATAGTTTCAACTGCTTTTGGTGTCACAACTCGTCAGCTACAGCCTCTTCACTGTTTCTTAACTAACTTTGCTGCTTCAGTATCAACATTATTATGAATCATCCTCCTACTCTTCTCCCTCCTCTTCATCTTCCTCTTTCTTATTATCGTCATCACTACAATCACCATCAGCATCATCATTATCATTGAATGCGATCGTGCGCCTCGGATTATAATCAATGCAAAAAGTTCCCTTTGTGATATTTAACCGTAAAGATAATTTTCAAGCATTTTACTGCACACCCTTTCTACCCGTTTATTTCGGTCGAGAAAATAACCCGGAAATCGCGATACACAGATATTGTTTTGAGCTGAGTTCGGGTGCTAGATTCCCTTTTCGAAAATACAAGGACACAGATCGTGTCATATAGCCAGCTGGAGACGATGTCTCCTGGGGTTAAATTACAGCAACATTCATCCTAAACCAGGACTGCCATGTTATGTTGGCAAACAATCTTTACTACAAAGTACTGTTGCTGAATATCTCTCATTGTGAGATTCTGAAATAGTAATTTTCTAAAATATGCTTTATTGTAGAACATTGTTTATATTTATCATGATTTGTAAACAATGTTTCTAGCAAGTACAAGACCGTTCGGTCTTATGCCGGAGCGAGAAATGCGGATTGGACTATCCTACCAAATACGTGTCTCATTTAAAAGGGATACAAAAAAATAGTAGCACCAATTTAAAACAAAGCACGAACAAATTACTTATAACTTCAAATTTCAGCACAAGGCCAGTAATTTTGAGGTGGATCAATTACATCGACCCCAGAGTTCTACTGGTACTTTACCAGTAATTTGGATTTTGCCAGCGTGCTGTCTTACGGGTAACTAACATTGGTTTCAAAGTTTGACACAAGGCTAACAATTTTGAGAGAGGGGGCAAGTTGATTACATCGACTCCAGTGTTCAACTGGTACTTGTGTCATCAATCTCGGTAAGATGAAAGGCAAGTTCGACCTCGGCAGAATTTGAACTCAGAACGTAAAAGTGGACGAAATGCCACGAAACATTTTGCCTGATATACTAACGGTTCTGCCAAATTCGCTGCCACACCAATACCTAATATTCTTTTCTACTCTAGGCACAAGGCCCGAAATTTTGGGAAGGGGCCAGTCGATTAGATCAATCCCAGTACACAAATGGTGCTCAATTTATCGACCCCTAAAGGATGAAAGGCAATTTCGACCTCTGCGGAATTTGAACTCAGAACATAAAAACAGACGAAATACCACTAAGCATTTCGCCCGCGTGCTAACGTTTCTGCCAGCTCGCCACCTTAACATCTAATAGTTATTTCTTTAATGTCCCCAGGGGGTTAAACATAGAGGGGACAAACAAGGACAGACAAAGGGATTAAATCGATTACATCGACCCCAGTGCGTAACTGGTACTTATTTAATCGACCCCGAAAGAACGAAAGGCAATTTCGACCTCTGCGGAATTCGAACTCAGAACATAAAGACAGACGAAATACCACTAAGCATTTCGCCCGGTGTGCTAACGTTTCTACCAGCTCGCCGCCCTTAATATCAAATATTACAAGCGAAATGTAAGGCGGCAAGTTATCGTTATCATGCCGGAAAAAATGTTCGGCAGCATTTCGTCCGTCGCTACGTTTTGAGTTCAAATTCCGCCGAGCTCGATTTTGCCTTTCATCCTTTCGGGGTCGATAAAATAAGTACCAGTGATACAATGAGGTCGATGCAATCGACTTAATCCCTACCTTGAAATTGATGGCCTTGAGCCTAAGTTTGAAACCAATATTACAAGTGAAGCAAGTAATGGACTTGATGAAAACAAGAATTATCTAAAATGTTGTAGAATGGGTAACCGTAAGTCATCTTGAAGAAAAACAAGGTATAGGAAGAATGTATTGGAAAGGAAGTTGCATTGCAGGGGGCTTTCATGTGCCCTTAAAAAGTTAATTGTAAGAGACCCAGACTGGTGCGCCAGAGGTCATTTTCCTAGATGCAAGGCAGTGTCTGGCACGCTTTCGTAAGCGGGATCGGAGTGAGTTGACAGGCGTCACACACTCTCCTACAAACAATTTAGCTTGATTAATACAAGGGTCAGCGTTAACAACATCAGTTGTAGCAGTAATTTCTGAGTTGTTGTCACATTTTTAGCGCAATATTGAGAAAGTTCTGAGTTTGAGGGGTCAGGAGAAATGACACGGGGTTAGAAGGGTTACTTTTCCCCCAGCACAACCGAAATTTGACGAATGAAATCACAATCCTCGACGGCAACCAATTGTCTTTTGACAATGAGGAGAATATGTAAAGAGAGGAGTGACAAATTGTCAGAGTCACTGTAAATATATATATATATATATATATATATATATATATATATATAATTATATATAAAGGGCATTAACTGTGTATTAATGCCTCACGCTATCGAGGGACTAAATAAGTCAAAAAACTACCAAAAATAAGCAACATATTTACCGAAAGCAAGGGAATGCAGCTTTTCAAAATTTATCTCTTAAAAACATTTAACTCAACGGTATGGGGGGTTCATTGTACATATATATGTGCATGTGTCTAATGCACGCATGCGTGTGAATATGTGTACAGTACTAGAGAAAATTACAGTATGGCACGTTCAGACTGATAGTGTGGTTGAAAGATTTTCTCAGGAAATTTAATGGATGACACAGAAATCATATATATATATAATCAGTAGATATTATATATACAATATCTGAGATATTGTACAATATCTGGAGGAGTCACATAAAGATAAAAATAATTTATCTGTCATTTAAAATATAATCACGTTCTGAAACTGTTTTAGGCTTTTTGTTTTAGATTCGGTGAGATAATAATGTGAATAAGTGTTAATCGGAATAGAGAGAGTCTTATAATGTTAATTGGCGAAAGAATAGAAACACTAAAGGAAAACAAAAATAATCTATTTAATGATTCGAATTCTTTTCACGTAAGTTAAGTGTGCTATTACGGTAATTATAATAAAGTCGAGAATATTGAATCATATGCTGAGTAGTCATCTAAAGTGTTACCACTACATCGATGAAATTACTTTAATGTTGCAATGCGTGAAAAGAATTATAATAGCCAAATAGTTTGTAGTTGTTTCAGGATTTTGTTTGGTTTCCACCCACCCCCTAATTATCGCTCATAAAATCGTATATATTCCGGTGAATGCTTATTCAAAATATTCTACGATTAACATCTCAAGTAAAAGACAAGAAGAGTTTCACCACGCGATATTATTTTCAAATGAACGTTATATATTTTTATCTTTTAACTTTTGTCAGCAACTATTTAGTAATGGTTCCGAACATAAAAATAAGGTGAAATATTATTCCTGGATTCTCAATTTCCTCTTGTTTTTCGTTGCTTAAATCTTAACTTCACTCAGTTCGCTTTTACCCGGACAAAATATTCGATTGAAATATTCTGAATAAATAAAGAATGAAAAGCGTCTACAACCAGTTGACCAAGTTACCATGAAGAAATCACTAACCGTAGACAATCATCACCACCCATCGACAATTGCAAGAAATACACACACACTACAGCACAGATACAACTCATACAACCAAAGGAGTCGAGGTCACTCGGCGCTTCGTTCTGGATTTTGGAAACGGTACTTAATCGGTGAACTTTGTACTGCATTTTCATGTTGAGGAAGAGACAGAAGTTCACAGGGGCTAAATCTGGCGAAATGGGCAGGCGTGGAAACGATACCATGTTGTTTGTCTGGTGAGAAGTTCACGAGTGAGGAGCGATCGGTCACAGGGTGCATTGTCATTGGGAAAAATTCAATCCTTCACGCTCTACACATCCATTAGCTTTCATCGAATGTCTTCTCTCAAACACTTTGAAACGTTGTAGTAGAACTTTCGACTGACGGTCTGGCTTTGGGGAGGGGGACGAATTTCCGATGCACAATACCATATTTCCAGGGGGTGACACGCGTAGCGGGTCTTCCAGAT
>NC_142933.1:112013044-112030544 GCF_046866305.1 Octopus bimaculoides | reverse complement strand
CAAAATGTGTTGCATATTTTTGTACGCATGTGCGTGTTTGCGTGTGTATTTGTGTGCAGATCGGTAGCCAACCAAGTTGCAATAGCAATGTAAATAAGAAGTGAGAACATTATAATTCTTTATTTTCACCATTCTTTATCAACAGAGTCGATAGTCGACATTATCGATTTGTGATTTCACTCGTTGTTATCATGAGTGTCAATAATTATTCAGTTCGGGATTAATTTTTGTATTTAATCGCATAAGATTAGCAATGTCTGTGTATCCGATAAGATATCTGCTTCTCAAGCAAGAGTCAAGGGTTGCTGTCCGACAGAATGATAAACTCTGTGTCAGAAATATATGAAATATAAGAAAACGAATCAATACGAGTTATTCTACGATGACAAATCATGTGGTTAATATGAAATAGCCAAGTTCTAGTAGATTGCACCGACCTCACTATATTATTAATGCTTCGATTATCGAACCACAAGTCATATTACAGAGTTATTTAGTCCGTTGTCTGACTCTTTCTCCCAGCTTTCTGCTCTTAAAATACGATACAAATATCAAACTATTCTTTTCACAGATAAATGTGATCATTTTGTGGTAAAGTAGATTAATAGAATAGATTTAATTAACTGCAGCGTGTAACTGAGATCAGTTCTATGTGTCTCTAGGATTTGAAAACCAATCAAGTTTATCCGAGTTTATTCATATCGAGCCCGCTTTCCTCTGAACCATTCTGACAAGAGAAATCCCAATGATTTATGACCCGAAGCTAAGAAAACCCATTCTGGGCGAAAATTCGTGAAAATAAAACTGAGAGATCGAATTTTTATATATTCAGATTGTTAAAATATGAGCTGGTGACCCTACTCTCAAAATTACGGTTGCTTATAATTAGATGTAAAGATAATTAGAAATTAGAAAATGCCTCAAGCACAAAATATTTATGAATAATTAGATGATCTAGGATTGAGGATTAGGGATGCTTTAGATAAAATCTCAGAAAGGGAACTACATGATAAAAACAGGGGTTAGAATATCAGATATACCAGTAACAAGTTACAAATGATTTCAAACATAAATTAGAAAACGTGTGAATCAATGGGACAAAATTGGAACTGAAGACATTCAGGAACGTTTAGAATATACGACTATCAAGTAATACTTACCGCTACTGTAAGACGGTGAGCGGGCAGAAACGTTAGCGCGCCTGACAAAATACTTAGAGGCATTTCGGCGTCTTTACGTTCTGAGTTCGAATGCCACCGAGATCGACTTTGCTTTTCACCTTTTTGATGGTTGCTAAAATAAGTACCAATTTAGTATTGGGAGTCGATGTAACTGTCTTATTTCCTTCCTGGAAATTACTGGCCTCGTGCCAAAATTTGAAGCCAACATTTGCCATGGTAGAAGTATTATAAGTATTATAAGATAGTAATATAGGTTTGTTTGGCAGAAAATACTAAGATCTCACATCCTTTATATCTACACCACGGCCGAAAAACTAAAATTTTCGTGTAGCTGTCATCGCTTTACTTTAAGGTTATCTTAACAATTCTTTCCCCACCAGAGACTACAAACTTTAAATATTTTTCCACAAATAATAACCATTTTCTAGTAAATGGATTTCGACATTTAGCAAACATGCATAGAATGCCATATCGACAAATATTTGACTTTATAGTAAACTTTCATTAATAGAGAATATATTGAAAATTTTCCCAAACCACTTCAATTCACAGACCCAGCGATTAAATACGGTTTCTGTAGTATTCACAATCGGAGAGAAAGTTACGGGCAAGTCCGACCCTTAAACCTAGGAACTAAGAAGAGAACATTTTTAATACGGTAGTAAGAAACTCTAGGGAGAGTTGAACAGCAGGTCTTCAGAGAAGCTCCCCCCGGCACCTCAAGTATGGAAAATGATTTGGAATATTCCAGATTAGAAAACCTTTAAGTTTCAAGTAATCAAGCAAGACTGTTTTAATTGAATGTCTGAATTCCAAAGACTTTATATTTCACTATTTCCTATTTTGGAGCATGATTGGATGCTCACAGTTAATTCCGTTGTACAATTCGGTAATACAAAGGAACAGAGATAAGTAATTATCGTAGAAAGTTTTGTCATTAGAGATATTTACAATATAGGCGCAAGAGTGGCTGTGTGGCAGGTAGCTTGCTTACCAACTGTATGTCTCCCGGTTCAGTCCCACTGCGTGACACCTTGGGCAACTGCTTTCTACTATAGCCACGGGTCGACCAAAACCTTGTGAGTGGATTTGGTAGACGGAAACTGAAAGAAGTTGCGTGTGTGTGTGTGTGTGTGTCTGTGTGTGTGTGTGTGTGTGTGTGCGTGCGTGCGTGCGTGTGTGTATGTGTGTGTGTGTGTGTGTGTGTGTGTGTCTGTGTGTGTGTGTGTGTGTGTGTGTGTGTGTGTGTGTGTGTGTGTTTGTACCAGCACCATCGCTTGACAACTGATGTTGGTGTGTTTACGTCCCGGTAAACTAGCTGTTCGACCAAAGAGACCGATAGAATAAGTACTAGGCATAAAAAGAATAAGTTCTGGAGTCGATTTGTTTGACTAAAGGCGGTGCTCCAGCATAGCCGCAGTCACATGACTGAAACAGATAAAAGAATAAAAGAATACCATTCAACAGTTGTAACAAAAATCTTCAAATAAGAAAGAAACAACAAAAACAATAATCAAAATAAAACAATCAAAATCGGTAACAGTGTCCATCCCACCGGTTTTCTTGGAACTTTCATAAATAATTTGGTGGATTTAACCATGAAAGAATTGTCTTCATGTAGTCTTTGGGGATTCTGTGAGTTTATCGGCCAGTTCATCAACTTTTCCAACTCCTTAACCAATAGATTGTAAGGTAAAGAAGAGAGTTACAACCATGAATCATATAGCAATTCATTTAAGGCGGTGAGGTGGCAGATGCGTTCCCGCGCCGGAAAGATTACTTACCAACATTTCATCCGTCCTTACGTTCTGAGTTCAAATTCCACCGGGGTCAACTTTGCTTTTCAGGTTTTCGGGGTTGATAAGATCACTACTAGTTGAGAACTGGGCCGATGGAATCAATTTACCACCGAAATTGCTGGTCTTGTGCCACAATTTGTAAGCAATATATAGAAATTTGTTTACCGAAATTTCAACTTATCAATCTTTGATCGAACAAATATGATTTGCAGAAGAAAGAATCCAGTCATGATTCCTGTTGGCATTCATCCATTTCCTTAGACTATAATAAAACTCTTTTTGTATATTGTAAGCTGTGAAAAACAGAGGTTTCTGTAATTGTAAACACCCACACATTCCCATCTGTGAAGAAATTGTTTAATATTCTTCTCGCCAGATGGAAAGTAGATTTGTTTTTTAATTATTAATGTCTTCAATGAAGAATAAACAAAGCTGAATATTTGTGCTAATGCTATTTCGCTATAATTTCCTGTTATGTTTTGGATTTATCTTTGGTAAACGGCTTCAATAATATTGCTCAGCCGCAGCCCTCGATAAATAGATTGCACCCTCTCTCTCTCTCTCTCTCCATCTCTCTCTCTCTCTCTCTCTCTCTCTCTCTCTCTCTCTCTCCATCTCTTCTCTCCCCCCCCCCCCTCTTTCTCCCTCCTCTCTCCAGAATCCACTCATCTATTTTCGCGATCTCTGTTCAGTTGAAAAAAAAACAGATTGCGCTCTTGTTACAATACATTATTCGTCCAATTCCATGCGGACTCGAAATTAACTGATCTATACAAAGGCTAAGTGTGAGGTAAGGTGGAGCCGTGTTAAAGTGTTGCCTTTCATCGCTTGTTTAGTACCACGATGTCAAGTGGTACAGGGATATTATGAAATAAACAACGCAACACAGCTGACATATCATATGTTTACAACGTGTGGAAAGAAGCCGGACTGATGTAGAAGTAGATCTACGCTGATATGTTTAACAGTAGCAGTCTGTGAAGAAAACTTGGTTCTTATGGTAATGTTTTTCGTTTGACTGACGGGCGAAATACGAGAAATGACGGTTGCTGTCAGAGTACGATTTAGTTGACATTCTATCGCCTAGCGCTCTGTGATAGAAGCCCTGAATTAAATATATAATATATTTTAAGTAAAATATATTTACTACAATCAGAGCTTGGCATTGCAACGTCCCGATATATGGGAATCCCTAATATAAACATAATGGTCTACAATGTAGGAAAATGTACACACGCTAATACATCGTTGCTGTGTAACCCCGAAAGTCAGACATGATAGAGAATATAGGGTGTGTGTGTGTGTGTGTGTGTGTGTGTAAGTGTATGGCGGTTCATATGCATATATACCCAACCCACACTCTCACACCCCACTCCCACATACTCCACTCCTGCCCCATCCTCACCCCAAACCCACACCCCGACACCACCACACCAAACCACACACCACCTTACCACAGCACATCACTCCACTCCGCACACACATTGCACTGACCACTTCCCATCACCCACACCATCATCCACACACCTACACATGCACACACGCATACGTCAAGGTCACCATCCCCCATCCACACACACATACACACTCTCACATACACACGCACGCGCACCTTCGTTTTGGGATCACCACTACTTTATTATCTCCCCGTCTACTTAGCTCTCCTGCCTGACCAATTCTGTCCGGCATTCGCCATGATAGATCGCTAGCCACTAAGCCTTTTCTTTTTTATTTTCTCTCTGTTCATTTCTGTGTTCATGGAAGAGCGTAGGTTCGAAACCTAAAAGACTGTCTCACTTCTCATGCGTTAAACTAATACATTTGTTTGTTGTTTACACAACCGTCTTCGTCTTTTGTTTTGTTTTATTTTGTTTTGTTTTTTTTGTAAATTCCAACTATATATATATATATATATATATATATATATATATATATATATATATATATATATATATATATATATATATATATATATATATATATATATATACAGGGTGTGATGGAAAGGTGTCAGCATTTTATATTTTTTTATTTCGCGCATGGGCATTGTTTGCTTTTGATTTTGTTGACTACACAGTATAGTAGCGTCCGTTGGGCCTCGTCTGTAAGAAAAACAGCACCATGACGCAATTCCCTCTGCCAGAAATTTGGAAACTATATGCTGTATTGCTTGGCATTTGCACCAGAGGCTCCAATATGAACATTTCAGTGTTTGACAGTGCAATCTGAGGCCATATATCGAGGGTGATAAAGATCAAACAGCCAACCAGCATCCTCTCTTACTGTATGTCTTTTATTGTTCTCTTATAACTCCCGGAGCTCTATGAACAAACCATGCCTCTGATTAGGGATAGTCTATACGTGACCATCTAGTTTGTAAAGTTTTTTAGGACTGCAGCATTATGAACATATCCTTTATTGTGAAGGCAGTGGGGTATGATTTGAGGATGACTTGGCTGTTGTTTCTAGCAGATAAAGTATTCGCAAAATTGCTCCGAAAACGGGTGCGGGTTCGGTGTGTTTAATCGTCTCATCATTTATTATTGGTGCTGTGCATTGAAATAGTTTAGTGTTGATGAGACTAGTGAAGTGATGATGATGAGGAGGAGGAGGAGGAGGAGGATGGCAGTGCTGATGGTGGTGGTAGTGGTGGTAACGACGACAAAGTTGGTAATGATGATAAGGAGGAGGAGGTGGAGGATGGTGTTATTTTATGTGTGTCTATGTTTTTGTTTGGTTGTCTCTTCGTGTGAGTGGGAGAGAGGCGTTATTCCTTGTAAAGTTGTCGTAATACTACAGCAGGGTGTTGCAGATGTATTCGTTTGGGGTGGGTGACAGTGCATGCAATGGCCGGGTTTGTTATTACAGCTCGTTGTAATAACAAACTCTACTCCCTGGAATGTCGATGCGGTCTTTTAAAAGTATTTTTGTTTTGTTGTTGCAGCTGGTCTCTGAGTAAACTGTAAAGATGCGAAATGTTTGTTTTGTGTTGTTTGTAGTGTGTGAGTTTCAGACAAACTGAGAGAACCATGCGAGTCTCACACAATATATAACGGATCGAATAGATTGTTTCTCGCACAGTTTTGTTGTTCCTTTGTGTTTGTTAAATGTAGGCCGGGCTTTTAGTACTCCATGAACCTTGTTTGTGTGCCGTGTCGCTTTCTTTCTTATATATTCACTGTGCTACCCTTATGTAGAGGTGTTGTAATTCGTAGTAGTTTGTTTATGTAGTTTCGATATGTTGTTAATTTTGATGGTCGGTTGTAATTGGTGTTTTCTAGAATTACTGGTTAAGGAGAGATATTTTAGATTTGATATCTTCTGCTGTTGTAAATTTGTTGCTTTGGAGTCGGATTTCAGTGAGGTTGATGGAAGTGGGTAGGAGAAGTTGTACGGTTGACACTGGATATATGACTATCATATCCTCTATGTATGAGACTGAAAGTACGTTTTACAAAGTGTGGGAAGATAGTATAGGTACGAGCCAAAAAGAATTAGCTACAGGAGAGACTCTTGTAATACTTGAACGGGAAAGGTGTAGGTGTATATTTCCAGATATTTAGTAAAGACTTGACGAATTGAGAAATGGTTTACTAGTCAGGCTAGAGACTCTAAGTGTGCTGTGATCATATTTAGTTTAAAATGTGTGTGGATATATATGTGTGTATGTGTATGCGTGTGTGTGTGTGTGTGTAATTTCGTTTCGTTCTGTTTGGTGTAAGGTTTGCATGCAACAGAAGTGGTTGTAGGAACGAATCCGTATGGAGAAAGAGGAAATGTTTGGTTAATCGATATTCACCTGTTTTATTGATTCTGTAGTGTTGGCAGTGTTGGAATTAGATATTGGTTAGGGTAATGATTCCTTTAGGTTTTAGGTGAAAGTTTGTGAATTTGCTTAACCCTGAGACACTGGGAGGTAAGTAGGGTGAGCGTTATATTTCCTTGGAGCATTTTCTTCTATGTAGCAGAAGGAAGATGGTATAGATAGAATGTACGTATTTTGAGTTTTCTGTTAGTCTTTGAGTATTTTAGGAGGTGATGGTCCAGAAGTTTCACATGGGTGTCTGTTTGTATGTAACCTATTTAAAGTTGTTGTGACGTGTGATGTAGTGGCTTACATGCAGATAGCATTGTTGGTTCTGAGCACTTCAGTAGCAATGTTTTACTGCTTATTTTTGCGATAAATTTTGACTTTAGTTTCTTGATGCATTTCAATGTGGGCATTTGTGAATGTGAATATGTCCAAATTTAATATCCAGCAAATACCGTGTGCAATTTGATCCTAGAATTATTATTATGAACGCAGTTTCTGATGCTGCTTGGTAGTAGAACTTTATAACTATATATTATTGGGAAGCGTTCTTTTTTCAATTCTTAAATGTCTTTAGATTTCGTTCATAGAATGTCTAAATGTGTTATGATAATAACGGAGGTAGAAGCAGAGACTAGTGTTATGTAGGTTTTGGTAGCACGATGGAGAAGAATGCGATGTCTGGGATGAGTTGTGGAAGTTGAATTTGTGAATAATGAGAGCGTGTTCATGTGGATTGTTTTGGATGTAAAGGGAGTTGTGTGGAGATATTATTGACTCACTACTTGTGGTCTTTATATAGATTTCTACCAGGATGTGTTATGTGCATCGAATTCTCTCCCAACGACGAGGTAATGCTTGAAAGGATAATATTTTGTTATAATAGGAATATACATTACTTGTAGTTCATGTATATTCGTACAAACAATGAAAAACCACACTAACGTTTTATTAACGTAAAATGCGTATTTAGTCGAAATAAAATTCATTTGTTATAACCATATTTGGTTCTTACAAATTTGCTTTTTGGATTTTCTAATCTTATTATTATGGAGTATTACTACTGACCCCTTTGTACTATATTTGGGAACATACTATACTAGTGTATACTGTTGTTCGTTTTTCTTTCTAATGCTGAACGTGTGTGAAACTTCTTTTCACTTAATCTCATCTATTCGGCTATAATGCACCTATCAGCCCAATGTCCCTACAGCTCCTCCCAAACCATAGATTTTTTTTTATTCTACCCAGTCTCAAACAAAGCGTTTATTAGAATGTCAAATGAGATTAGATCACTGCTTCAGTAGTCAAATTGGACGATAAATCCTAATGAGATCGTCAACCCGAACTGATAAAAGTATATCTCGTCTACAGTATTTTTACCCACACAGAATCAACAAGATACTTCTTAGAACAACATGTAACATAATCTTATATATTGTAGCTTTTGTATGTCTTTAACCGGCAATGATATGTGTATGTATATATGAATCCATCCATATATGGATAGATGCATACATTTATGGTGATTGTTCCATTGTCACAGCTGATTGTTATCTTCCTTGTTCCACCTCATTGTCAATGGTATTTCTAACGTTCCATTTATGACCTCTTAGCTATTCAGTCCCGTTGCACATTTGGATGGTTTGAAGCACAGGAAGCTCCGGACGTTGTAGCTCACAGTGAGCTTCAGACTGGTTAGACCTGTTCACGTGGCTGCTCTTCTGTCACCCTAGGATTTTCAGTAGATGAAGTGACAAATAAAATTGAAATAAAGAGACCTCTGTACGTCATTATATCCTCGTGATGATGATTGTGCAGCACGATTACCACTCTGTGGGTTTCCATGCTTAGCACATAGTATCAGGTAGAAGTGAGATGGCCAGTAATCACATGAAACATGCATACATAATTACACACGCACACACACACGAATTATTTCTAAAAACATTTTATGGAATAGTATGAGAATGAAAACTCAGTAACTTGCAGCTGTTGCCACTGCGCAGAAACAGGCGTTGCAATTTGGAATTTAAGCCTGTTTATTCCGTCTTCGTGATGTATAAACTTTTGTGTGTGTGGCTCTGTGGTAAGAAGTTTGCTTCCCAAAGACATGGTTCTAGGTTCAGTTCCACTGCGTAGCACCTTGGGCGAGTGTCTTCTGCTATAGCCTCGGACCGACCAAAGCCATGCGAGTGGATTTGATAGACAGAAATTGAAAGAAGCCTATCGTATGTGTGTTATTTCATTACTACCCACAAGGGGCTACACACAGAGGGGACAAACAAGGACAGACAAATGGATTAAGTCGATTATATCGACCCCAGTGCGTAACTGGTACTTATTTAATAGATCCCGAAAGGATGAAAGCAAAGTCGACCTCAGCGGAATTTGAACTCAGAACGTAGCGGCAGACGTAATACCGCTAAGCATTTCGCCCGGCGTGCTAACGTTTCTACCAGGTCGCCGCCTTAATACAATATCGTGTGAGTGTGTGTGTGTGTGTGTGTGTGTGTGTGTGTGTGTGTGTGTGTGTGTGTGTGTGTGTGTGTGTGTGTGTGTGTGTGTGTGTGTGCTTTTGACTGTGTTTGTTCCACCCTATCCCCGCTTGACAACTTAGCAGTTCGGCAAAAGATAACTCATAGAATAAGAACTATGCTTGAAAGTAAGTCCTGGGGTCGACTTGTTTGACTAAAGGCTAAAACCCTTCAAGTCGGTACTCCAGCATGGATACAGTCAAATGACTGAAACAAGTAAAAGAATCTATACATACATACATACATACATACATACATACATACATACATACATGCATGCATACATAGAGTAGACTGCGTTACATGATAGAAGCAGATGAAACGTTATTGGTAAGAGTTACATGAATTGTTTTTGACTAAACTATTAAATCTATACTTTACAGAAACAAAGTTTTGATTACATTAAATTCATGCCTTCAATCAATGCAAAGAACATTCAACCAAACCGAATTTGATTCTGTGAGAAAATGCAATAATTTTATTCTAAAATATTGTCCAATTCAGAAATATTCGATACATGGAGTTTTCATCTTTACGATAATCGGATCAGAGTTAAGTGAAACTTCCGATGAAAAAGAGATTAAAGCGAAAATCTACAAATTTGGATTATTTTAGCGTCTACGCTTCAAAAAAGGCAATTTGAGAGAAATTGATAAGCATATATGCTTCAAATCAATCAATAAAATTATATTTCTGCTTACTTAACTAATTGTAATGTAAATAATTCTCTTCAAAAAAATATTGATATTTCCATGAGAAATGACCTACAATATTTGATAAAACCTATGTAAATTGAACAGTTTTCAATGGCTGAATCAAGAAAATCGTTTATAATGTATAACTTCCAAGTGTTGGTATGTAATGTAAATATGAATCTTGGAAAATTTGACTTCATCAGTTCGTATGTTTCTGTTCCAAAAAACTATCGATGTCTTGAAACAATTATTTTTCTCTTTTGTGATGTTTATCATTGTTTAAGGCAGCAGTACTGGACCCTATTTTGTAAGTCGGGCCCTTTCGTTCCGATTTTACTCTACTAGACCCTCACAGCTATTCAATGTTTAAAAAATTGTATTGTATTTTTAGAATCAAATATTACTAGGAATTGTATTAAAAAAATAATTGAAATATTTTGTGAGTTACGTAGAAGTATAACCAATTTATTGCACATGAATTTGAACAACAGAATATTTTATAGACCTCGAGGGTTTTATGGATACGAGTTGTGAACCACTGGTCTAAGGAATAAAGACATTGTGAAATGAAGAAAATGAAGAACGTAAAATCTTATGATTAAAGAATTTTGTGTAGCAGAGATCAAAATTTTGATTTTAATGTATTGTAAAAATGCATAGATGGTGAGAAATTTCAACTGGCATTGGTCTCGGAATAATGGACCGGATATATAATTTGATTCTGCGATTCGAGGCGGAAATCATGGTAGAAAATGTTGAGAAGGTATAGAAAGTTATTTAAATAATATAAACGAGACGGTATCAATCAAGAACGGCAGCGAAGATAATGCAGGAGAGAAATCTAAATGATTATTCTAATTGTTGACTGAAAAACGGTTAATTGTTTAGTTGGGTCCAAATTAAAAACTTTGGGAAAACGTTGCGAATTACAATGGGAAGTGGATTTTAAAGAAATATCATACAAAATTATCAGAAATCATATCTTCAAGTTACTCTCTAAATGTTCAATGAGCAGCCTTGTAGGAGATATTCTCCAGTTTCTGATCGATGAAGTTATATGAGTTGAAGGGAATTTAGACAAATCAGTGGTTTGCATAACGTTGAGAAAGATTAACTGAAGGTTCGATCTAGCTTTACTATTTATTCCTCATTCATACTTTCATTGTTTCTAGAATTACTTTACACCGATGTTTCATAGTATTTACTAAGAAAAGTAATATTGGCTTCATTAAATTTGCTATTGCCACACAAAATGTTTAGCGGCATTTCATCCGTCTTTATGCTCTGAGTTCAAATTCTACCGAGATCGACTTTGCCTTTCATCCTTTCGGGGTCGATGAAATAAGTACTAGTTGAGTACTGTGATCGACGTAATCGACTTGCTCCTACCCAAAATTTGAAATGAGTATTATTATTATTATTATTATTATTATTATTATTATTATTATTTACATACACAGAACAGATTAGACTGTTGGAAAAGAAAAATTCCTAACATCGATCTACAAGTATTCTTAGATGGCAAGAACCCTCCTATTGGGTTACAGCAAGTAACCTTGGATGCCAAGAACCCTTCTAAGTATCCTAGCTGTCCCTAATAACATCGTTTTCTGCGGCTGTGCTAAACTGGGTTTTATGCCAATTTCCTCTATCCATCCATTCAGATTTTTAGGGATACTTTCAAATGCACCTGTAACTACTGGGATACAATTTACCGGCAGTCTGTAATTCAATGGCTAGGTCCTGATACTTTGCTATTTTTTCTATACTTCTCATATTGATTTTTTCATCATTTGGGATTGTAAAGTCAGTTATCCGAAACTTCCTATTCTCTTTATCTACTACTACTACTACTACTACTACTACTACTACTACTACTACTACTACTACTACTACTACTACCAAATCAGGCCTTCTAGCTTCTATTACTCTGTCAGTCTGACATTTTATATTTCTCACTTTCTAGTACTTTTCTAGGTTCGTGTTCATGCCATTTATCAGTATGGTCAAATACTGATAAATGGTATGCACTCTACACAACTTACATAACCCTAACCCTAACCCCCGGTGGATTACTCTCCTTAGATTGTCATGTCTTTTCTGGTATTCTTTTTGTACCAGCATGCTACATTCACTTACTATATGAGTAACACTTTCCTCTTTTTATTTGTACAACCTACATTTGAGAATCTACTTGGTTTTTGTTTATTTTGGATTTCATCTAATTATTCCTTAATGATTGATCTTGTGCTGCTACTAACAAACTTTCTGTCTCCCTTTTCAACTTCCTTTCTGCCACCATAACCATGTTTCACTACTACTATTTGCAGCAACCATCTTTGGGAATCGACCATGCAAAACATTCTTCTGTCAGTGAGATAACGTTTGTTCTTTTTACTGATTTTTAAGTTCGTTTGGTTTTTCTTTTTTCTTTTTTCGGTTTCCCAATGTCTTACTGTGACTCTAGCAGCTCTTGATAAACTTTCTTCACTATTAACTGTATAAGAGCCTCTATCTACTCTAACTAACTCCACGCAGTCTTCCACTGATATTAACCCTCTTTCACCTTCCTTTCTAGGTAGGTATAATCTCGCTACTCCTGTCCTTGGCTGGAGTCCTCCATTCATATTGAATTTCCTCCTAGCTTTGTTAATTCAGTTTTTCTCCAATCTAAAAAAGCTGCTGAGTATCTAAGTAACGATACTGCCCAAGTATTTACAGCATTCACAAGATTCGAACCATTTAGCATCGATTTCATTAGCTTCCTCATCCTTCTGATGTACTCCTCAATTTTCGCTTTCATTCTTGTAGTGTGTACTCTGTCAGACTCTAATACTCCTAGATACTTATAACTCTCTCCTCCTTTCAATGATTTTAATGTCTGTCCATCTGGTAATTGGAAGCCTTCGCTGTTGACTACCTGTCCCCTTCTCATGACCAATATTGCACATTTACCTCTGCCAAATTCCATGCCTATATCTTTGCTGAAGAGTCTTATAGTCTGTATTAAAGAATCTGTCTTTTTCATTCTTACTAAAAAGCTTCAGATCATCCATGTAGAGCAAATGGTTAATTTTTTCATTACTATTTCTGACCTGATACCCTGCCTTTGCCTTAATACTAAACTGAGGGGAATCAGTCATATAACAAATATTAAAGGGGACAATTCCTCTCTTGATATTAACCTTCCCCAAAAGTGTGTCACCTGAGTACAGATCTACTTTCCATTTCTTTATGTTAAAGCTAATTAATTCTCTCATGTTGTGTGCCCTACAGAATATACTCAAACTTTCACTTATCCATGAGTGTGGGATCTTGTCATAGGCTTTCCTATAATTTATCCATGCTATTGTTAGATTTTCTTTCTGTTTTTTTTTACTTCACTTAGAAGTGCTTTGTTTTATTATGGAGTTTGGTTTGAATCTTTTGTTGTATTACCTACTGTATTGTGTGTTCTTTGTGCAATGCAGGTTGTATTCTGTTTGGTATCAGACTTCTATGGCGGCACATGTTGTGGCTTTGTTAATTTTATTGGGGACTTATTGTATGAGTTTATTCCTGTATGTCTTTGGAGGAGTGTTACATAGTAGTGTGTATGTAAATCATAAATCGACCATTTCATAGTATTCGTGGTTGTCTGTCCATAGTTCTTTTTCTTTTTCTTTTTTTTTTTTTGCTTGGTTCTGCTAAAGTCAGTCTGTACTGCGTTTAATCTTTCACAGATCACCGCCCATGGACATCTGTTGATGTTTCTTTCGTATTTATAATCGTTATTGTTGTATAAGCGAGAGACCGAGACGAAAGAGCAATGTGCATGTATATAGACGGCCTGCATAGATATGGATGGATTCATATGTGATTAATATGTGATTAAAATTTTACTCATAGGGTTGCATCTTTCGTATAGAAATATTGCAGTCCATCTGTTTATATTTTCAGGTAATTGTTGTATATATATATATATATATTATCGGTC
The DNA here is from genome assembly GCF_046866305.1 of Octopus bimaculoides. Classification (NCBI taxonomy): domain Eukaryota; kingdom Metazoa; phylum Mollusca; class Cephalopoda; order Octopoda; family Octopodidae; genus Octopus; species Octopus bimaculoides. The sequence continues at coordinate 112,016,545 of NC_142933.1, read as the reverse complement.
TGTTAAAGTCTGTCATACCGGCCATGACGAAGGGAAATAGCCCTGAAACTCGAGTCGCCTTTATATATTTATATTTATATTTATATATTTATATATTTGATCCTTTATATTGAACACTCAATATTTCATCTACATTCAATACTTTCTTTCATGGTGCCATTCATTTTTATTTTATTTTATTTTATATTGTATATTGTATATTATATTATATATTGTATATTCCATATTCTACACCCCACATTAGTTCTGCAGGAATATAAATAAAACATAAAAAACAGACAGTGTTGGAACTCTTTTAAACAAAATAATATATATATATATATATATATATATAAAATATATAGTTTTAGGGAAAATAACCATATATATATATATATATATATACACTCCATTTAAGAAGAAAAAATCCTTCTGTTTGCCTCGATGACTTACATTAAAACACAGCTTTCTTTCATTGTTTTTGCGGATTATTAATTCCTACTTCGTGATGGCTTCAGATTTGAACTTTTTTCCCCGGCAGCTCCATGCCACACATCCATGCTGTTTGCTATTCGCTGCGATCTTTTCTATTATTAATTATTATTATTATTATTATTATTATTATTATTATTATTATTATTATTATTATTATTATTATTATTATTATTATTATTATGCTTATTATTATTATTATTATTATTATTTTGTTTGACTTTTGTTTTGCATTTGTACAAGTTGGATCCAAGTCTCACCCAGAGGCCTCAAGAGACAACAAGTTAGAAGTTCATGTAGGTGTTATGCCTAGGGTACCATATATTTGGATTTGTACAGTTTTGTTCAAGTGAATGTTTAAGAAACCATAAGAAAATTATGTGTTTGCTTTAAAATTTGAGATCACATAGACAGTATTTTACGTAGGATATGGGCAGTTCCCATGAGCACTATCTTTTGAACTTCAGCCATTTTGGGGTTTCCTGGAATCTGATCTAGGTAGTAATCAGCCCGTTTCGCTGTCATTCCCAGGGCACCTATGACAATAGGTATTGTTTTCGTCTTCAGATTCCACATTTTGCTAATTTCTATTTATTATTATTATGTTGATTTTTTCTTCTTTCTTCAAATTTTCTTCCATTTCTCGCCGAGTGTTTTCTGTACACCTAGGGCAGAGAAGCTTATTGTATGCATTCCCGGTTCACACACCCAAATTCACAGGTAAAATATGTATGTAAATTAATAAATAAATAAATAAATAAATTCATGAATGGAGGTTGTTTTCACAGCGATAATGCTCTTCTCAGTATATGAGTCGTTCCAGTTAACACAATTTTTGCACTCCCTGTAGTGATGGTAAGCTTGGTATCATTTTCAAATAGGTTTCAGCACCTTTTTTTTTATCATTCCTAGAGATCCTACAATCACTGGTACGGTAGTCGCCTTGAGATGCCACATTTTTTCAATTTCTATTAGCAAGTCTTTATATTTGCTGATCTTGTCAAACTCTTTCGCCGCTATATTGTGATCACAACGAATACTCACGTCAATTAATAAACACATCTTCTTTGATCTTTTATAATAATATCCGGTTTATTAGCTTTCATAGTTTCGTCGGTATGTACGGAGAAGTCCCAGAGAATCAACACATTTTCTTCCTCAGTCACAGCTTCAGGATGATGTTTATAACATTTGTCAGCGGTTTTGATTCTTCTATAATGCCGACATATTGTCCAGTGTAAATACTGGTCGACTCTGTCATGTCTTGCATTCTACAAGTGCTAAGACTCTACACCCTGAGATTAGGTGGTCTATAGTTTCAATCACATTATTATTATTATTATTATTATTATTATTATTATTATTATTATTATTATTATTATTATTATTATTATTATTATTATTATTATTATTATTATTATTATGTGATGAGAACTCACAGCTTATTTTGTTGGGTATGATGGAAAGCGTCAGCTGTCGATAGCCAGAAGGCTAAGGTGACACTTGTTTACTGGTCATGCTTCAAGAAGTCTGCGAAGAATTCTTGTGGTTCCAAGCAATGCTGATTTTTGTAGGACGTCTACCTTCACACTTCCACCAATGTTTTTTTTAGTTATGTCGGTAGTTGAGTGCTAATTCTTCCGAGTGCACCAATTATTGACCACAGCCTTCGTATTTCTATTTTTCGCATCTACTCTCCTCATTGACCACAAATTATTATCATCATCATCATCATCATTATTATTATTATTATTATTATTAGTCAAGACGAAGAGTGCGATTTTAGATGTTTTATTTTTTGAACAACATTTCGACAGAACGTCTGTCTTTCTCAAGTTCAAACCAAAAGGTGATTGAAAATTCAAAATTTCAGAAACCAAACGTAAACTATGAACGTGAGTAACTAGCGTCCATACGTTGATAGAATGACATCATCAGCTTTTGTCAGTTTTTTAATAAGCAGAAAGAAAGAAAGAAAAAGGAAGACGACAGAAAAAGAAAAGAAAAAGAGAGAAAGAAGAATATTCAATCAAACAGTTTTGTATAAATTTGATGATATTCTCCTGTCATCTTATTCATTCCTCCAGGGCGTGATGTCAATAACCCGCAAACATATTTCTCCTCATACATTCTGTTTATTATTATTTATTATTATTATATTATTTATTATTATATTTATTATTATTATTATTATTATTATTATTATTATTATTATTATTATTATTATTATTATTATTATTATTATCATTTTGTGCCTTTTAATCAGTTCGATCTTTCTACAACTCTGTTATATCCAACCGTAACATAACATCATCTCTATTTATTTAAGGTACAACTTTTCCTCCTTTGTTCCACAAAATATCTTTATTTCAGTCACTTTAACAAATGATCTGTGGTATGCTATAAACTTTTCAGCCTACTGCATCTTCTCTTCAAATTCGAAAACCCGAGGTTCTTTCAAGCTTTCTAGGAATAAGATGTAACATCATCCAGTTTTATACCTCTACTCCATCATCGTGTTATTACATCTATGATTTCTCCCTTGTTAATACCATCGTCACGCCTAACCCCTAACACCTTACAATATCAAGTACTCCCTTGCGCTCATAACACAAGTCACTATTCACATTTCCACTGTGTAATCGCATAACAGCCGAAAACTTCTGCTGGTTTTACCGTTAGGTTATTCAAGTTACCTTTACATCTCATTTTTCGCATTTCTAAAGTGATGCTGAGAATAAATGTAAACTTAATGCTTATATCTGAATTACTTTCATGTGAGTGAACAAGATATCACGGTCGAATGTCTCAATCACTAGAATATAATTTCTTCCAGAATATTCTATGTTACCATGTTTCCTAATTATCTCGTCAAGTTTCTTACATGTGACAAACAAATGTTTTCCGAGAAAGTAACGACCCATTCATCCGAGAACCGAATCTAGAAAATTCTGCGATAGGTCGTCGGCGACTAAACTGGCAGCCCCACCGAGCTTGTTTGGTGAGGAGGGTGGTTTTTGGATACTCTTC